>NW_009636274.1:4836-10780 GCF_000690535.1 Cariama cristata
ACCTCCCCGCATGCAGCCCAGTTCTAAATTCAGTCGTTACGGGAGCAAACCTCCAAGGCGATTCCAGGAAACACCTTGTCCAGGCACCAATTCACCTCCTCTGCAGGAGCAATAAAAGGCTGCCAGATGTATCATGCTCCAGGGAGCGACAAAAGGCAGCGGGAAAGTCTCTTTGGAGGGTGGGACAGGGCTTGCTGGGGGGGTGAGGGTGCAGACAGCACCCCATTACATGGGAAGACGAGGACAGGGGTACCCAGGCGTGCCTGTCGCAGCAGCGTGGATGCATGTACGCAGGCGGGCGATGCGGCTTCATGGCTCTGCGAGATGCAGGTCTGCGGCAGAGGAGCTGGAGGTGACGGTGCTTGGTCTGGGATGACATCAACCCAGCACGGCAGCAAACGCCGCATCTGTTTGGGGCTCAAACACCAGTTAGAAACAGGGAATGCAGTCCTGGGCAGCCCGGGCATCCTGCCCTGCGACCCCCCAGTGCTGGCACAGCTTTTGGGTGGCCACCCAGATCACCCAGCACCCTGTGCTATGGTGCCCCGAGAGCCGGGGAGGGGGCAGAGCGAAGGGAGCGATTGGGGAAACTCCGCGCAGAGTTGGGGAGAGGAGGGGGATTTCCCACGGGTTCATTAGGGCACCCAGGGCCTGAGCCCCACAACGTGTGTCCTGCCCCATGGGCTCTGACATGGGTGGGCACCGTCACCCCATCTACCCCTGCTCCCCCTCGGCTCTCCGGGCAGGAGGGATGCCCCAGGATGCGCACAGCTCTCAGCATTTGACAGGAAGAGCAGCAGTCCTGGATTTTTCTTCCAAAACTAGCTGTTTTGAAGATTTCACAACCACGCACGCCCCGCCACGTGCAGCCAGTCATCCCTCATGCAGGGGTCAAGGCACAGCCCTGCAAGCCCCACGAGGATTCGCCCTCAGGGCTTCTGTCGTGGCAGCTATCGGGTAAAGCCCCGTGGGCTCAGGCTGACCTTTCCCAGAGCCCCTGAGAGTCTGGCAGGTATTTCTGAGAAACGTCGGCACTGCCAATGCTGAGCAGCAGCGCCCAGCACAGGGAAGATCTGGGGGTTTTTCCCACCCACACCAAGATTTTAATAAAAAAACAGCCCCTAGGTGGGAGAACCGCGAGGAAACTGCTTCGCGCCAACAGAGTTAAAACCTTCAGGGCTGTATCGCACTGCAGAAGTCAGCAAATCCACCTCTATCTGGTGTCTCCGCATGGAAACCATCATCGAAAAAATCTCTATTAAAAGCCCAAAACTTCAACCTGTGCCCATGCCAGGTGTAATTAAAATTTAAATCCCTTCCTCTCCGCAGTCTGTTGTTTCCAAATGGGTACATAAGGTGCCTTCGCAGCAAGGCCACAGACTCCACCTGGTCAACCCAGGGCATTTTCCTGCCCTCCTGGGGAAACAGCCCATAGTTATTTTTTAGCTGCTGCAAAAAGCCGAGTGACCAGAAAGCATCCTGCTCCCTGCCTCACCTCGCGATCGGTACCCGGCCACCCACCTGTGATGGGCTCCAAGCCCTGCACGTTATAAAAACGTGCAAAGCCCCATCACAAGCAAACACCCCGCTCCGGGGCTGAGCCTTTATCCCTCGTGAGCCTGGCAAAGACATGGGCAAAGAGTCAGCCTGGATCACTGGGAGGAGGTAAAATCACATCAGTCCTCTTTGCTCTCTTGCTGTTCACTCCCTGAAAAGCGCATTTAGCAGTAACAAGCGGGGATGACCCGTCCACGTCCTATTAAACAGACGTATGGCATTAGTGCGTGATCTCCGACCAGGATAACATTTTTTAGCTGCCATCCATCACATCTGCTAAAGTCATGCCTTTGCCCTGGGGACAGCGGCTTTCCCCAGTGCCACCAGCACGGGATACGGGACAAAGCCTACAAACCAGCTGAGGAGCTTGGCCACGTGTCCAGCATTGCCCTGGTACCAGGGGAACCCGACCTGCTGCCTTGTGCGGCGTGGTCCCACCATCCCAACTGCACGGCGTCCACGGGCAGGGATGCTGTGCCCCCCACAGCCCCCCACCCACGCTGGGTACCCTGCCCGCTCCCCTGTGCCCCAAGCTGCAGCCACAGCTTCAAGCCCTGCTGCTATTTTCAGGGTTTCTCCTGCTCTATCGGAAAAGCCCATCACTCCGGATAGGGAATATTGTTTTCCTTTTCGAGTGACACACCAACGCTAATTGTATAAATCACTCTAAATGAGGAGATGTAGCTAATTCTGCATGCAAACATGTCACTGCAGCTCAGCTGTGACTTGAGGCTGACCACAGCTAAAAATAAGGCACCACTGCTGTGAATGAGCAGCAATCTTCAGTCATTGTGGGCTGTGGCAGGAATCACTGCCTGCTTGGAAAGACCAAAACCAAAGTACGAACCCTTTCCAATAACTCAAGCGACATCACCCTTCCTTTTCTCAGCTGATACTAAAAGCCCTTCACTACCCCAAACAGAATCATAACAGTAAATTCATCTTTTTAGCCAGGGCTCGGGAGCAGAAGCAGGATTAGTCCCTGATGGGCTCCGTTGATACGCAAAGTTGGTTTTGCCAACAGATGCTGCAAACTCATGTCAGCACCTCTCCAGGCTCTGCGGCCACCAAAAACCTCGGCCGTCTGGTCACATCCCTGGGGATTACGGGGAGCACCAGCCACCTCCTCCGCTCCCCTGACTGCCCCTTCTCCAAGGAGCTCCTCAGCATGGAAAGCAAGAGCCTTCGAAGGAATACCTTGGCTTCGGCTGGTCCCACGCTCTCCAAATAATCCCAGGCAGCCTCGGGGAGAATACAGCCTCTTGACTGCATCTGCAGGGCAAAGCCTGCTTTAGAAAACCTTTTTAAAACTGGCTTTTAAAGCCAAAAGAGCAAAAATACACAAGATTATCATTATTATTTATTCGATAACCTTCAGATTTACTCAAGGACTATGTATGCAATACGATACCGACACTGTTATTGCTATTAATCTCTATTATTTACTTCTAACATTTATAAAGTGGCCTTCCTGCGGGCTGGGGCACATGCTTCACATTTCTCAGACCAGAAACAAACACTGGAAAGTGAAATGCTCTTAACCAAGCAGCCGGGAGACTTTTTCCAGCCCCTCTAAGCAAGACACACAAGAAAAAAAAAAAACAAAAACCTCACACATGGGAAAACCCCTCCTCTAGCTCCTTGAGCCGAACCCCATCTCCGCTGTGCCTCGGGAGCAGACGTCACCTGCGGTCCGTATTCCCCCACTGCAGTGGAGCTGAAACCTGGTTAATGCCAAATATCGGAGCAGCTCCATCCCATCGCCCCGGGACCCCAGCCTCGGTCTGCCCGCGGGCAGCACTCAGGCAGAGGAAGGACCTTGCTGCAGAGCGAACCAGGGTGCAATACAAACCCCCGAGCCCTGCTCACAGCCCGGCGAGGACATTCTCAGCTCTTCGCTCACCGGAGCAGGGACACACTGGACATGTCCATCCAGCTCTGGGAAAGGACGTTCAGCACCAGTAAGACTGTCCCTGAGGACACCCACTGCAACGAGCAGTTCGGGCTGTATTGGCTTTCCTGACTCTCGAGGTCTCACCTAACTGGGATCCCAAGTGAGGGACCCCGCTTTCGGCTCCCAGGGAGGGGGACATGGCACAGACAGAGCAGAAGTTTTGCCTCATCCTCCAAGAAGAGGCAGCCGGAGACTCCAGGGGAGTTTAAGGTACAGTAACTTCCTCGTGGAGTGAGCCGATTCCCCGGAGAGAACACGACAAGTAGGTTTGTTGTGTTTCAGAACAGCCTGTTCCAAAGCAGCTCTCTCCGACTGCACGGCAATCACATCCAAGACAAGGGTTTCACTGCCTGCGCGTTTAAGGAGAGAGGCATCAGACACGAGACTTTGCCCAGTAATTGCACCCAGCTCATGGAAAACATCAGTACCTTCCCCACCATTCTCACCCACGAGACACGTTACCTTCTCTGCACCATCCCTGACAGAGCTTGTGCCCTTAATCCAACTTTCTTCTTCAAAGAGCCGCCGCCGACGGACAGACACCCAAGCTTCCTCAGAAGATGCCTCCCCCATCATCTGCTCATCCTTACCACATTACAAGAGATGAGCCCCGATGACCTCAGCTCCTCTTTCCAGTAACGAGAGGGATGGAGGAGCACTGAGCATCCTCTGAGCAGGAGCACAGGGCCAAGGTGCTCTTCAGGTCTCCTACTGAAGGCATGTTTGAGTCTCGGCATCCAATTAAAAATTCTCCTTTGCCTTCCCCAACCCTCTCTCCTGTTCATATCAATGTGGACAACAGAAGAAAATCATTTTCTGCCTGAAATCATTCTCAACACATGAGATGCAGACAACCAGCTCACCACATACCACACCGCCTTCTCATTAGCGGCACAAAGTGACCTCGCTGTTGCACAAGGTGGCTATTTAGTATGTGCACTTGCTGAAAACAGAGGACTTAGACCATCACCTGGCTAACCAAGCTGTGTTTGTCACTTCTTTAATTCCTGCCTATGCCAGCTTACTTAACTATTTCATTCCTCATCCTTGGCCCCAGCAGAACACCGCTCTGTGCCTAACAAACAGGCCGATTAACTCAAGTCTGTCTTTAAAAATCAGCACAGCACTCCCAGGATGATGACAGCTCAAGAAAGAGGCACAGGGAAAAAAAAAAATTCATCACTCTGCTAAATTATAAAGTTGTTAAAGTCAAATTCCACACGAAAGGAAACCTCATGTTGCATAATAGCATTTAGAGGTAGCTGCAGCCTGTGGCAAACACAAGGCAGACTTTTATCTGCCGTGGATGTGCATCCTTTCACATCTTTCCAGGTCAGCATACCCACCATCCACGAGCATCACTGCACGTGACTGCAGCGCTGCGTCCCTCGCACCGCTGGCTGCTGGGCACGTCCCACCGCCGGGTACGTGAGCCCCGCCAAGGCGTATAGTGGCATCTCAGAGCACCACATACCCTAATTACACTTAAAAGAACAAAATGCAGAGGGTGGATGCTCTGGGTCAGGAATAAAGGCTCTGTATGACAATCCGGCAGCGGGACTGCCATGAAATAGTGATGCTCACCGCCTCCAGCCTCCCGCTCCACAGGCTGGAAAATTCCCCCCAACATCGCTTAATCTGCCCAAGTAGCAGCGCTGCTTTATCTTTTTAGGATTAAGGACTAATCTATTTATAGTGAGCCACAGCACTGAGCTTCAGGACAGGACTGCTGCTCATCTGCTACCTGGGGAATTACAGAGCTGTGATTATAAATAAAACAAAGGTCACCTACCTATTGGCCAGGGTGCAAGAGACTGACTGCGGGAGCACTGCCAGCAAATTTGGCTCACCCCAGGCACTGTCACCGATCCCCTGTGAGGAGTGCTTCCCCACTGCCAGACAGCTCAAATAAATGAAATAACTCCCCTCTGCACCGCCTGCTACACCAGCCAGCGTCCGAGGCGATGCAGATGCCCTTGCTGATGGAAGGTCTGGGGGGCCGCAGCTCCTTCTCCCCTTGCCCAGCACTCACGGGGAGCCCGTCGAGCCGGGGGACCCCTTGCCATGAGGCAGGGCTGCAGAACTGGACTCCAAACGAGCATTTTATACCCTTTTTCCCTGCAAAAGACAGAGGACAAGGGCAGGGTGGTCTGCACCAAAACCACTCAGCTCGCAGCATCTTTACTGTCAGCAATAAGCGGAGAGGCAGAGCTCGCTCTCAGAGCCTGGGTGAGATACTGGCCATCAGAGAAACCCTCTTTTTGACTCCTACGCTGCTGTGGAGCTGCAGGAGAGAGAAGAAAAGCCCTCAGCTTGACCCACCAGCCCACTGAGTATGGAATGGTGCTTGGAGAGCCCAGCAGCCCCGATGCGCTCACCCAGCATTGTGCCGATAACAACCTGGCGGCACGAAGCCGCTGCCGGCTGGAGCGG
>NW_009636274.1:10871-22749 GCF_000690535.1 Cariama cristata
GCCGCGGCCTGCCGGTAAACAACTCCGGTGATTTGCCGCAGCCGTCACAGCCTCCAAGCCCAGGTCTTTGTCGGAGAGTCACTCTGCCGGGAGACCACTCAAGGCAAGACCGCAGCCTTTCCTCTGTGTGTCTCGGTTCACAAACCTCAGTCGTGACCTGAAACGACGGCTGCCGCTCAGAGATGGTTTGCAGCAGCTCCAAAGAGGGCTGGGACTGAACAGGAGACTGTTACAGGGTCACCAGATCCACCTTCCCCTGCCTACACCAGGCTAATCCACAGCCTTGCAGGAGAAAGAGAGGGGCTGAAGAGCAGAAGGCTAAACTCCAGTGGTCTCCCAAGGTCCATCCCTACACCAAAAAAATCCATCGCAGCACAACCCTCCCACAGAGCCCTTCGTAATCCAACTGCCCCCGTCTTCCCTGTGCACGGTCATCACAAGGAACTGAAGATCCTAACAGTTTGCCAAAAAAAGAGAAAGGCAGTTCTCGCATCTCGGAGCTATTGCCTCACACGGCTGCGTGCCCAAATACTGCTGCCTGATTAATAAACATTTCATGCTCTCAAAGTTAATATTTCAACCAGAAGGATCATAGACTGGATTGCACTAGCAGCCAGCTTCCTAGACACCGCAAAGTCCCACCAAGATAACAAAACCTGGTCCACTTTGGCTCTCTGAGCTACCGTTGCCCACCTTTACCATCACATCTCCCCTGCAAACACCCCCCTGCTCCCAGCCCAGCCTCGGTGGGGACTGACCCCCCCTGGACAAGGCGGTGGGGACTGACCCCCCCTGGAAAAGGGATCCTCCTACATGGGGGGGGTCACAGCCGCACCACGTTTGTCACCGGGGATATACGAGATGCCCCCGAGTGCCACATGCCCTGGAGCAGAGCCAGGAGCACTCGGTCCCCAGGGCAGTATCACTTCCACCATCGCTGACTGCTGATGGTGCCGTCCTGCAAAAACAGAAAGGGGAACCCCACGGGGAATTTCCACGCCGGCAGGCTCAGAGCAGCCTTCCACAGCTGACTGCAACGAGTAGCACGACCTGACACGGTGAGCACCAAAGGACAGCCGGGCTACCCAGACCCCTCTCCTCCACCCACAGGACACTGCAGACCTGGGCGGTGTGCCATCTGCCCCTCCGCGCGGGCTGCAAAGGGGTTTGAATCTCTTTTAGAGAGCGATGGATCAATATAGCCAGAACTAGCCGTGGTTTTGCACCCAAATCCTCATTAAACCAAGATGCATTTTTCCAAGGTCAATGCCCTGGAAAGCTCGCCTTTCAAGGTGACTTCTCAAGCTGTTGAGATCCAACATCTGCAGGATTTTCCCCTGTAATAATAATAATCATCCTGCTGAGATTTACTTAATCTCCAAGTGACTCATTTGCCTCCCTGTATCCCTTGTCCTAATTACCGTAACACTCCTCAGCCTCTTGCTCATGGTATCTCCCTGCCCATCCACATTTTGCGTCAGATCATTCCAGAGCATTTTACTGCTTCCCCAGGCCTGGAAACACTCCCTGCCTCCCATTAATACCTCTCAAATAGCTGGTGGGTGCATAGCACCCTTGTTATACACAGGGACATCCATGCCCTTGCCAGGCCGGATCAATCAGAGCTGGGATTTTCCGGGCAGCTGTGCCATGTGGCTCCCCGGCTGCTGGACCACGGTGGTGTGGGGGGCAGCCCCTCTGCCCCACTCCTTATGTGGGGCATGGCCCTGTGTGGGATCAAGAGCGTCCTCCATCTCACGCAGGAGCCAGCAGCTAGAAACCTTCAGATCTACACAGGACCTTGGACAGATTCGGATGAACCATAGTGAGGCAAAGGGCTCATTTATCCGCCCTCCAAATCCTTTCTCCACTATTTCATATTCCCTGTTGGGAAGCGACAGCCATGTCTTCTGCTGCAGATCACGTCGCTGCAAGGGACAAAGTACCAAAAATGCTTCAAAACCAGCAAATCCCTCCCACAGTAATTCATCCAGCGTCTCCCAGCTCCGCATCTCAGGTGACTTCTGAATTCTCCTGCTAGGGGCAACGCGCTCTGCCTCAGGCACCTTCTGCTACAGCAAAAATTGCCAGCGATTAAGCTATCTTCAAGGCAGGAGATGAATGCTGAGCAGGGACCAAGCTTCAACCCACAATTCCCCCGTAGCAGAACCCCACACAATGCAATAGGCATTAACAACACTTGTTCACTCGACATGAACCAAATGTGGCCAAACTCCCAGAAGAAGCTGCTGAGGCCAAGAAATTAGCAACACTCCAAGAAGAAGCATATGTTTATATGCATAACAGTGAATCATCTTACAATAGTTAACTGCACACAGGAAAACAAAGGGAAAAACACTCTCATCCTTCCTGCTTCAGGCAAATCTTTATCAGGGATCAGGCTGAAACGTTAACAGTGGGGTCTATCCAGGGGAGGGTCGCTTCTTCTGGAGTTCTTGGTGTGAACAACTGGAGACCAGACACATGATGCACAAACTCTTCCCATCCTACCACATGCATCTTTTAAAGACAGTAAAACATAACACCACGGGTTAAAAATTAAGGATCACAGAGATTTACATTTTCAACCATCAACTCCTCACCTAAGGCACATCTTCCTCCTCGAGCACGGGAAAAGGCAGGTCTCGAGCCTCACACTGGGGCCGGCTAAAATGAACTCTTGTCTATCTAAGGCACGGCCAGGCAGCCTCTTCCCCGTGTCCTCACTTCAACGCTGCCTTTCCAACCTCATTCTTTCACTGACAAAAACAGGTCACCATCTGCTCTCCCTCCTGACTCTGGCTAAATGACAGCGCCTGCCTCTGCAGGAGATAAAACAACTACTCTGCAAAGCGCTTTCCCTAACGCACGCTGGGGAGTACAAAGATTCACTCTCCAAACCAGATGACCAACAAGGACACCGGGCGCAGGGATGATGCCTGTCACAAGCAGGCCTGCAGGCTACGAAATAATGACCAGGAATGTCTGCCACATTCATCAACATTCCCCCAGGAGACAGCAGATCTACAATTTCTACCTGCAAGGAAGGAATTCAACCTGCTCCACTTCCAGCTTTTATTTTCCATCCTAAAGTCCACAGTGACCTATTCCTGCAGCCCCTCTCTGCTCCTGCGTGGTGTATGGACACAAAGCACTCCAGCAGGCAGGTGACAGGCAGAGGCGAGACCTCCAGCCCCCCCCGGGCTCTGCGATTGCCAGCCTCTGGAGGAGAAACTAGGAGGTTTTAACACGCAGAAAGGTTGCAAAAACAAGGGCCAGGGCAAAGCTGCCTTCCTTCTCAGGGAGTCTCAAGGGCCTGGCTCAGTCGCTTCATCCCTGGGCAGGGCAGGCAGGTCCAGGCTGGCACCCTTCCATCTCCTGCTGCTTCCCCGACAGCCCTTCCCTGGGAAAAAAAGCTGTTCCTAAACTCTAAAAAAAGGCAAGTCTCTCTCGCCCGTAGCAACTACTTCACTACGTCAGGGTCTCCATCAGTGATGCCGCCCCGCCAGCCAAGGGCGACAGAAGAGAGTGTTGGGGTCTCATTCACAGGAGGGACCTGAATCCACATCCCAGACAAGTGCCCGATGCTCTTGCCTACCTGGAGTCAGATGACTGCCCTTGTTCACGGGGGTAAGGTTTTGAAGTGCTGGGTTTGACCTCAAAACACCACTGCTTGCTCTTCCTGGGGGTGGGAAAAAAAACAACAAACAAAAAACCCCAAATGTCAGCAATGCACATGGGTTGTGCACCGTGTGACTGATGAACCAAAGAACCCTCTTCCTCCCTGGACAGAAAGGGAACAGAGATTATAACCTCAGCAGTCTGCTCACAGGTGCCTCGCATCCCCTGCTCAATCCTGCACGGTCGTTCAGCTGTGACCCGTGGGAGACAGCAGCCCACAGACCCCCGAACTGCTGTACCGACACAGTGGGCAGCCGAGCTGTGCAGAGCACAAAGGTCTCTCCCTCTTCTGTTAGGATGGGACATGCACAGTGACAGCCACCGCGATGGAAAGAGCTGCTCTGCCATTACCAGGCTGCTGCAAATTTAGCTCACCTCGCCTTGTCCAGCCGCACTTTGCTGCTTTAAGCCTAAATCAATATTCCCCAGACCTCCACGCCCTTCCTTGGGCTAACCCGAACCTCTGCGACGGGAGCAAGCCGTGGCAGGAGCGAGGCCGCACACACGCCCCACCGATTCTACGCTCGTTCTTTGCCTTGATGAAGCCATTTAATGCTGCCGCCCTTAAGGCAGCAGCCCTCCTCACAGTGACACTTTGCATCCATCCCTGCATCCTGGCATGTCACGCTGGTTGCCATGGCAATGGACCGTTTGGAGGAGGGAAGGTTTATTATCAGTTTCTCTATTGAATAAAACCTTGGATGAAATTTTGTTTTCTCCCTGCTGATGCAAAATGTCACGGATTTGTTTTGACCCTGCTGAAGCTCCCTCTGTATTTATAGATTATTCAGGCCAACTTTCAAAGCGTATTTTCTACCACCGCTGAGGGAGTCTAAAGCACACATCCAGTCGGGGCAGTGTCTGAATCCCCATTAACAACTCGCCCGAGCCCTGGGCCAAACCACAGAATGCAGTCCTGGAACAAAGCTCATCTGGACACTTCCCAAGTGCTCAAGAAACATGCTAACTGTTGTTAATTAAATGGCAATCAACTGTCTCCAAGTGGAAAAAAAAAACAAACCACCAAAACCCAACAACTTTCCTACAGACCAGGGGTCCCTGAGACTAATCCTGTAAGGTGCAGAGCACTTTCTGCTGAGCTCTTCCACATGCTACACAACGGTACAGAGAGATTGTAGATCTACAAGACATCCAGCACCACATGAATTAGGCCCTCAGGCTGAATATCAGAAATGCAGAGCAGCAGGTTTATGAGTCAGTTCTAGGAATGTGAGAAAACTGGGTAGGAAACGGCTAAACAAATTGCAGATTTTTTTTTTTTGATTTTTTTTTAAAAGCGCTCTGTGTTGCAGTGCCAAGGACCCTTCCTACGCAGGCCAATTCCCCTCTTTCCCCTCACATCAAAAGCTCTTCAAAATTTGTTCCCATCACGCTTTCAGGCTGACGCACTCCCCAGCGTGTTCTCTGAAGTACAATGATGTGACTTGAGAAATGCTCCAGTGTTTTTAACAGGTTTTTAAAAGTCAGTTGGGAAGCGAGAACAGTGAAAACGGAAAGCTGCAGCACCGTGCAGTAACACGGGCGAGTTGGTCTCCTCTCTCCCAGGACAGGAGATTCCCAGAAACACACATTACCCTGAAAATCCCATTTCACTGCAGCCCAGCAAGCGCAGCCTCGGCAAAGAGCCCTTCCTGGAAGAGCAGGGAGAGCGTCATAAAATCCTCAGGTTTCATCCCCACGGAGGGTTGCAAGCTATTTGCCAAGCGCTCTGCTCCAGCACATGGAAAAGCAGGCTGGCCTCCCTTGGATGGGGTTTGGGAAGCACAGCCCACGCTTTAGGAAGGTTGGTTGTGTTTCTGCCCCAGGTCCACGGCAAGCCCAGCGTACACGTGCTGGGGGTTGGAGAGCACAGACAGCCTGGCCACAGCAATGCCAGGGCGACCACCGGCACGCACGTGCCTTCCCCCGTGCCGGCAGCGAGGGGACGGGGAGCCGAGCGAGGAAGCAGCAGCTCGTTAAGCCACGGCACATCACTCGCTCCCCATCCCTGCTCCGCCAGCCCAGGCACGTGCGGTTCCATCTGGCACGGAGCCGGAGAGCCGCTGCACCAGGACACCGCAAGGCACGCTGCTGTCATGGCACGCATGCGAGTCAGCCCCGGCTCCTGCCGGTCATCGCTCGTGGTCCCCTTCCATCCCCTGGGATGACTCAGTCCCTGTCTCTCCCAGCACCGCCGGGATAAACCCCAGGGTACCGCACCACGGGAATCTGCTCTTCACTCCTTGGCAAGGCGAAGGCAGGTGCTCTACCAGATGGCAACAACTCAGCTGAACATTAAAGATGTATCCGGCATCAAAATCACAAGCCTCTTCATTTGATATACACCATTTTGGACCATAACCAAGAAGGGAAGTTATTTATGGACATGCTCTTTTCGGCCAGGAACCCACCTGCACTGGGCTCTGCCACCCCTGTGTCCATCTCACTTCGCCTCGTTAGCAAAGACATCCTAGCTAAGGGACATCTAGAGACCTCGGTGGTCTGGACCAGTCGTGCTCAGCCAGGTGACAAATATGTCCCGTCCCACTCTGGGATTGCATTCAGATTGCGCGAGGCAGACAGCAGATGGGAAAGTCAGGCCGTAGCTGAACTGGGAATACATTGCTGGTAATCACAAAATATAGCTGCAGAATTTAGACAGGCTGGGATGTCACCCGGTGTACAGGGGATGGATTATAATTCTAATTTCACTCTAAGTCTAAGGGCAACAAAGACAGCCAAGTTAAAATACCTTTTGATCTGTGACATGTCTCTCGTGGCTCGTAAGGGGAGGTTTACAAAGATCAAGCCGCGGAAGAGTCAACACCCCAGTGAAAAGAGAAGTCGGCCCCTGAAACCTCTCCCCTAGCAACAACGACATTCAGCTCTGGGATCACCCTGGGACAACCTCGCCAACACAGGAATGAGCTGATGCCATTTTAACAGTGAAAGTTTGCATTTTGCAAGCTTCTGCGAGGGGTATCCTGCAACTGAGGGTCCCACTGCCTCGACTGCTAGGAATTACCATCGCTTCACTCTCGCTCCCATACGAGGTTACCGAAGGGCTCCACCATACGCAGCCTGACACCGGCACAGCATCTCACCCCGACATGCTTCAGGTCCTCACCTGCAACAGGTCCGTGGTCTCAGTTGCAGCATCATGAGTGATGGGAGGGGGAGATACCCGGGAGCACAGCCCCATTGCTGCAGAGAGCGAGGAGCCAGAGCCCCCCGTGAGCGCAACTTGTGTGGAGCCCAAGGGCTGCACGTACTCGAGATGTTACAGTGCAGATTTAGAAGGTCACTGTCCTCAGCATCACTAAGTGTTTGCCCTTGAAACATCCTTGTCAAGGGAACAAGAATCATCCCCTCCCTGAATTCTGTCAAAGCATCCATCTAAAATCCCTTCTTTGTCTCGCACCCAATGCAAAACAGGCATTCAATCAACACCCTGGGGTTTTATGACCCTTCTCTCACTATAGAGGCAGCACTGGACTCCACGCGAGTGGGAGACATTCCCCCAGCCTTTAGCTCCCAAAGCCATTCTCATCCGTTTTCTGCCTCAGCTACACAGCAAACGTGAGGGAGACTCGAGTTTACAACGCAAGTTTTATGAAGCACAGAGATACGACATAACGATGGAAATGTGGTGACGGGACGGGATTCAGAAGGCAGCGTTGCAGAGCTCCGTGCAGGGGCATGCCCTGCCAGTCTCCAGCCGGGAAATCGCTTTAGGAGGTTGCAAATACATTTCTTCCATTTCTCATGGGAGGTCCTGAGAAGGTACAGATTTAACGCTGCTCTATTTCTACCACGTATTGATCAGATATTTGTGTTCTGGAGCAGCAGAGAGCTCTCATCAATTAGGAAGACTCTCCCTGCTGCACTAAGCCCTGCAGACGGCAGTCAGAAACCCTCAAAGGCTGACTCAAACAGCAACTGCTTTCTGTATTATTGCATTTTCAATATGAGACTGATCTCTAAGAGGTTACATTTATTCCCATCATCAAAAATTGCTAACTGGATGAATGACAGTCCCAGCGGTCAGACAGTAAGGGCACCGCCCGGATATCTGCAAATAACCCCAGCACAAGGGGACAGAGCAGTAGGGAGGCCGTTGGTTTGTCTAAGGACACGCTACACAGAAGGGAAGAGGCCGCTCTCCAGGATGCTGCCAGACTCTAAGTTACAAAACGCATGATAAACATGGCCAGATAATAATTCCTGAAGAGGTGTCAAAAGATGGACCGAAGGAAGCTCTCACATCCTGTGCTGCATGACCAGCTACCGTCCAAATCCATCCCCCAAAGAACTCACTTCCATCTTACTCACACCAAATTTCAGGCTTGGGGAGGCTGGTTGACGCCGCAGCACTCAGGCAGTGGAAATGTAAAAGGCTTGTGATCTGAGGCCTCCATGTGCCTGGACTGACGATTTCCCCTGTCATCTGGGATTTTGCAGGTTTACCGCAAGGAGTAAAACTGAAAAAGAAAAGAAGGAAGTCCGAGGATGGGAGGGTGTGTGTAACTGGTACATGCAGCGATGGTGCCTTTGCAGAGAGAAGTGTCCTGAGACACAGGTCAGGAATCTCAGACTTCGGGAAGTACTAAAGTCAGTAATTCGTGTCCTTTCAAAACCAAGTAAAGGGATAGCTGTGGATCCCACATCCCAGCTCAGGTCGTCAGCAGAATGGCCTGATGCAGCTCCTGCGCTTCGCAGGAAACCAGAAAACCAAAGGTGATGCCTCAGCGGGCGACAGGAGAGGGTGCAGACAGCCAGAGCTGCTGGAAAAAAGGCTGAGATAACGCTCCCCCCGTCTCACAGCTCGCCCTTACCACCTTGCTGCCAGAGACCACAAGTCCATTGACTGCAAAGGTTGCTGGAACGCTTTTTTCACCCAACAAACTGACCCGGGTTAGCACCAGTCCTGCCTGCGGCTCCCACACCTCCTGCACACAGCGCTCAGCAGCTGGAAGAGACCTGGGCACTCATCACCTCCGTCGGTCAGGGACATCGTAATCCCCGGTGGCACTGCGCGATGACTGTCCGAATTCTCTCTCCAACCCGAGTCACTCCCACTTGGTTTCAGTTTGGTAACCAGACCCAAGTTGAGGCCATTAAGGAGATCAAGGTAAGAGCAGCAAAGGGCAGAACAACTCACAGCCCATCCCTGGCACCCAAACACCGGTGCTTCAGGGGAAAGAAAAGGCTCGCTGTTCACCTGGGCTGCTCCACGCGTTGCTTCCAAACGAATACATTTCCAGAGCCCAAAGAGACAAGCTGGAAGGGGCAGGAGGCAGCAGAGGAGGGTGCTCAAAGTAGGAAGGGTTGAAATCTGCTGGAGGGCTTTCTGATGCCTTGATCTACCGAGGCAAGCAGCACATACACGGATGGCAGAGACAGTAAAACAAAACCTGCTCGTTGCTGTCTAGCTAAGAGGCATTTCTTTCATGCTACAGCAACTGCTTCCTGTAATCAATTCACCGCTGAGGCCACGAGACAACAGAATATGTTTTTTCCCCAAAACAAGGAGCCGATTTCAATTCATCTGAAGGTGGAAAGTGTCTCCTGTTATCCCAGAGAGGCCAGGACCCCGGGAATTGTCAGGTAGCCCTCAGAGCCTCTCCTGCTCAGGGTCAGCTTTCTCTAGCCCCCATGGTTCTGGACCAAGGAGGAATTGGCAGCAAGCACTGCTGCCAGAGAGAAACCTGGCCCAGCAACTTGCTGAGTGAGCAAAGCCCTGGCTGGGCGCGAGGGAAAGTGCAAGCCGTGCTGCGGGATGCCCGTGCTGAAGCCCAGATCCATTTGTATTCCACAGGATCCTCTCCTCTGCCTGTCAGCACAACAGACGACGGGGTCCCCCCTCAGAAGCCGAGGCTGGGATGAATGCTCAGCACTTGCTCTGCTCAGCAGAAATGCTGTTTCTACTCGAGCTCCTGTAGCTATGCCCTCCTGCTGAGGATGGGTTTTGCCACAGCGCTGGTTTGTTGACTGTGGTGAGCAGGGTCTTACCGAGATTCATCACAAGGGAGGTGCAGGAGCATCGCTTCATGAGCATCCTCTCCAGAGGACGCAGCACTGCTCTGCAGACTGGAAACCCCAGGGGCTCCGAGGCAGCTGGGCAGCAGCCTGGTGTCAGGAGCCTGACAGCTGGTCACATCACGATATGATACTGCAGCACAGACAGGTAGGTAGCAGTTCCTTGTCATAAAGTCTTGACAAAATTGCTTTTTAAATCCCTCCATTTTTGAGCTGATCTGATTTTTTTTTTTAACCCTACCACAATTCTCTCCCACACAGGACTGGTAATTTCTTCTTCAATTTCTCAGGGGTCCCTCTAGAATGGAGCACAGCAGATTTCCCTAATTCACATTATCAGCACCATTTGCCTCACGAATGACAAAAGGACCACCTGAGATTAAAAGGAAAGCTGTTGCCCTTTGGGTTTTCCCCTGTCACAGGCTACAAGATGTCTCTGCTTTTAGCCTCCTGCCTCAAGAGCCGAGCAGAGTTTAAATCCGCTGCCCAACAAATGAACGGTACATGCAAAACCTCTCTCAAAGAGCAGAAAATCTATTCCCTTCCTAGGCTGTTAGACGCCATGGATAATTGATACATGACTCCGTGAGATAAAGAAATAAACCATTCTTCCTTCTGGAGGCCCCTTCTGCCTCTGACTCTCAGAGCTGGGTAGCCTTTGACCTTGAGTTCTTGCATTAATGCCTGCACACAGTCAGAACAGGGATATCGCACATGCACTCAGCTCATCTCCTGGGGTTTCGCTTTCTTCTGCCCCTGAATAATGGCAGCTTTGTCCTCTAGTAAATGAAGGAGCAGCCAGTTTATTGCAGACCCAGCTTGTTCTCAAAGATAAACCCAGTGAAAAATGTCACCTGCTGATTTGATCCGCCCCGTGTGCCACTTCAGCAGCTGCTCTATCCCAAACACCCATTATCATCAAACAGGTGGAATAATGGAAGTGTATACAGCATATATACATAAACATGAGGGCTGGAGGAAAGATGGCATTTTGTCTCACAGCCCTGCAGGCCTGGCTTAGAGAGCTGCTTTGTTTAGGAGCGACAACAGCCCAGATTCACAACGAAGCTCCGTCATTGCCTCGTAGGCACTGCGGCATCCAAGGGCAGAATTCACAGCGGCTGGACACCGGGTCCCCTGCAGACCACCCAGCTCAGGGCACTAAAGCGGGACCCTCAGCAGCGAGGGAGGTCGGCTGGGAAGTGCCCCAGCAGCAGGGCAGAGCTGCCCTGGACTTCACTCCTGGCGATGTGTAATGCATGTCTGTGCTTAGAGAAGCTGTGGGGGCCCCGGTGCTGTATCGGTTATTACATAGCTACAGGGCAGGGGAAGGCAGAAAAGTGCAAGTGCTGTTTGCAAAACAGCTGCCCAGAACCGCCTCCCATCCCAGTTATCACCAGCAGACTCAGCTCCGTGAGCACCAGAATTAATTTACAGCCATTTCCAAGCAAAGGCAAACAGTTTAATTCTGCTGCCCTTTAGCAACCCTGCTTTGATTTCTTACTGAGGTCCTGAAATAAATGCAAGGCTTGGATTCAGCTTAGCAGAACGCAAACAGGAAAGCCATACGATAAATTACCTTTGCAGACACGAAGGATTCACCTGGGACAGTGCTATTACCTAGTAACCAGGAAGCAACCGCAGGTTATCAGCGTCACATCTAGCTTTTGCGAGCGCAGCTTTCACCTATGATGTGAGTGTGTGGGAGACACCAGTTCTCGTTACTCCCGAGTGAAGCAGCTCCAGCAGCCTCACCCGTGGGGCGATGTTAAAGGAGTCGTAGCAGCAACAGCACCATCCCGAGACTCAGCAGCTATCCGTAGCCCTCCTGGGGTGTTTAAATTTACTGTCATCATTAAGGACAAAGACGCAAATGTCAAATGCAAGGCATCCCGTAATGGATTTAACGCAGGCTGGAGAGGAGTTAACTGAAATGCAGAGCATTCATCTTGCTTTAAGTAATTATCTTTGCAGGAAGAATATCGCTACCAAAAGCAAGTCTGCTGTAATTTCTGTCACCTTCCTCCTGACCCCTTCTCCTATTTAAAATTTCTGGCTAACTTTACGGAAAGGAAAGCAAGACCGGCTCATTAATGAAGGTACAAAGAATAACTACAGCAGGTCGGGATGGAGTCCACACGGTAATCAAAACAAGGCT
>NW_009636274.1:22762-38669 GCF_000690535.1 Cariama cristata
CTGTCTCAATTTCGTTTGTGGAGCCTACCCCGTGCTGCACGCAGCTCTGCTGTGGGGAGACTGTTCTTTGTGCCTTATTGGCTGCGCGCAGCGGTACTGTGAGAGCAGTTTCCTTGACAACATTTTTTTTTAACAGAATCTTTTTTTTTTTTTTTTTTGCCCCACTCCACGGCTGCCAGATCAGGCCTGACTTTGAATCCCAGTTGCAAAGATACCAGAATATGAATTAACGTCACACGTCAAGGAACACCCCAAAAGCCTGTCCGTGACGCGAGGTCCCTGTCCCACACAGCTTGCAGTGGCGCACGAGCTGAAGTAACAGTTGGGAAGATAGTGATTATCATTAAGTTGTGCATCATGCAGCTCTTCCTCCAGATTTTTTCCTGCTGGTCTGACAACATTTTGTTACCCTTCATCGTATTTTTCAGTGTCTAGCAAGAAGAGAAGGGAAGAAATCTATGGCTTACACCCACCCCACCACGAGCTACTCCAGCACGGGTCACGCAGCAGGTGCTCTGCGGTACAACACGCTCCAGCTGACTCCTCCGAAGCACCAGCCAGCCCCTCCATCCCCAGGGAGTCCATCAAATCTGCGTTTTACCTCCCCTGCGCCTGATCTGATGGCAGGAAACCCACTGACTCACTCACTGCCCCCAAGCAACAGAAACAAAAAAAAAAAGCCCATTTCATTATTAGGACTAGTCAAAGATCTTCCAGCAAAACAGATGCTTCCCTCCCTGCCAAATGCTGAAATGATGGGATTGAAGTGTTCTGCAGGAACATATCGATCCCATCATAGTTCCCAAAAAAGCAGGAGGCTCTGCCTGCAATCCTAGCGCTTCAAGCCCGCAGGCAGCAGGGCTGAGCAGCAGCAAGGATTAGATGTCAACAAGCTGTCGCTATTTTAACATTTCCCCCCAACCCCATTCAGCGCCAGCCTGGTGGGTTGATCCTGTGATTCCAGGTTCTGCTGCCCATTTCTCTAGGAAAATTTCTTACTTCGGTCCTAAAGCCGTTTATATTTCACGCAAGAATGTCCTCTTCCCTTTTATTGTTGGAAATTGAAATTCAAAATTGAAATGGCCATAAATCACAAAGCAGCACAAGAGTCAGCCTGCATGCAGAATTATCTGCAGCAAAAGGTACCCCAAAGCATTAAGTCTAGTCAATTGGAATAACCAGCTCAGCAAGACCGTGCCACCCAGCAAGCTAATGATCCAACAGCCCTCTGGATAACAACAAGGACAGTAACAAACAGAAACAAAACAGTAGCCCAGGAAGGTCACAAGCTCCACATGCACGGCCTTGCCAAAGACAACCCAAGGGCTTTCTGAATATTATTTCAGCCAGGGGTTCACGCTGTGCTCTCCGTTCTCTGCAAAATACTGCAGATGTTAGTAGCTCCAGCCTCCCTGCTTTGCTGGGAGCAGGGGGCCTTTCACAACATCCTATCCTCCAACTCACTGCATGCACATCCCCTCAGGGTGCTTGTCAGTGACAGAATTGTTTCAGTAAAGGACTCCAGTCATCAGCGTTCAGCCCTGCTTCCCAGCAAAGCGGCTTCAGGACCCACCGAGGATGTCCCACATCCTCAAACCAGATTCACACTCTCTGTCGACTTTGTGCAGCCCTAAAGGAGTCACAGTATTACTCAGTGCTTTTGGTTTCCCTTGCTGGACAGAGAAGGAGCAATTCCTTACCTGGTTCTTTTCCTCTCCCTTGAGCTCTTCTAATCCATCCACAGATTTGGATCAGGGATTTTCCTCTGGCGCTGGCTCCCGGTGTTCCTCGTTTGCCTCCATCTACAGAGTTAAGCCCTGTAAGAAAGGGCACAGACACAGCCACCTCAAATTCTAGCTATCCTGCCAGGATCACTGCAGTCACTGCCAAAACAAAGCAGCCTCTCAATCTCACCCACAGTTGTTTCTTCAAGAGGCAAGCTCCTTGCCATTCACACCACTAGCCCTGCAAAGTGCTCGGGTGCTCAATTACCTGGTACCAACCACAACCCTGAAGCGAGGATCTGCTCGAGAGTTCAAAGAGAAATGCAAAAGCCCAGGATGGGGAGTTTCTGCCCTGGGTGCTGCACCTGCACCAACCAACAACTCTGTCACATAGCCTAGTTTTCTTTCCAATCTTGTCCCACCAGTCAGTAGTACCAGGATCCACACTAAATATACGGCATGAAAAACAATTAAGGCTTCACTTACAGCACTTGATTCATTGATGGTGGTGATTTAAGCTCTGATCAAACAAGCAGTCAGAACAAGGGCAGGTCCTAAGATTTAGCTCCATACCAAAGGTTTGGGTTTTTGCAGAAACATTTAACATAGGACTATCAAGGTAACGATGTCTACATAGCCTAAAACGAAAGGTGTTCCAGATACACCTGTGAAAAGCATGACCTGTTATGTCCCTTTGGGACTTAACCAGACATAAATCCAGTTCTTGACAGGATTCCCTGACATCTCCATTTTCATAGAAGAGTCAAGGAGTCCCCAACTTTATACCCCTACAAACTCAGCCAAGCCAGCCTCCAAGACATACAGATGAAGACAGCAATCCATCTACCAGAGTCTTGTAACTTACTATGGAGCTCGGCTGCAAATAACTGCGTATTCCAAGTGCCTTAGCCCAAGTGTCTTTCTGTCTTGTCACGGAACGTCACAACCCAGAGCCAAGGCTCTGGCCATCTTTAGCAGGCATGTGAGCATTGCTGTCTGGAGCGGCGACACTACACAAATCTACAGAGACAACAGGTTTGATAGAAACCTTAACATTTTACTTCAACATCTGTTTACTGACAAAAAGCTATTCTTCCCCTCTCCCAAGAAACATGTACTTAAAATGCTCTCTGGAAGTGATTTGCAAGCGTTAAGACAAAGTTAAATGATTTATAATTTTCTAGTTAAAAGAACATACACTATTATAGAAGTGCCAGCCATGATTCCTGCAGTTTCTTTCCCCATGCGGAGTCACTCCACTCTGCTCATCATTCTTAATTGCAGCAAAAGTAGCATCTTAAGTGATAGAAATATGCATGTGATTAAGTGTTATCTCCAGTTAAAGTATCAGTATCTGAAGCCGCCTAGATGTTAGTGAAAAAAAAATTAACAAGAGAAACAAGTAACTCATATCATACAAGGAAATCTCAGCTCCAATTAAGTGCACAATATTTTTTTTATACTGAGTAGCCTTTGACTAGCAAGACATTTCAGTTTTGTGCATGGTAACCAAAAAGGTAGAAGCTTTGAAAAACAAAGCAAGAGTTTAATGTCATACAAAGAAAAAAAAAAAAAACACACAACAAAAAACTCCCACAAACACCCAACCTATACAAATACAAAGAGGAGCTGGAACTCCACAGTTACTGCTGCCAGTCTCACAAAGTGGTTTATTATCTCGTCGCCAACAGGGACGAAAAATTTGTTCTAGTACACTAGTGGGAAAAATCTGATAAATATTAGAAACACAATACCGATTTGCAAGTAACATATTTCTTTGATGGCAGCAAAGCAAAGCTGATTGGATTGTTATCTGTGAAGCCCAGAAAACAGCACCTTAGTATTATTTAAATAAATTACACAGATCAACGCAGTGGCTTTCCACTCCCAAGGAAGGGGAACTGACTGAGATCCAGGACTCCAGAAACTCACTCATTGTTACCCCGAAACAATAACCCTGTTCAAGCTCTGCCAGGTGGCATGGTGTCTAGTCTCATCCAGGGCACAACAGAAAGTTTTGCAACAGATCTTTGACAGTTCTTGGGAAAGTTCAGAGCTGTTGTTTGGTTTGGGGGGTTGTTTTGTTTGTTTAAAGGTAAGTTTACACGTTTTTAAAACAGAGAATTTGAAAGGAAGAGAACTGTTCCTGTCTGCAGCACTGATCCCCCTTCTCAGAGGTAGAACAGCCTTTCCCACCAGCAAATCCAAGCCATATGGTACCCAACAGTGATCAATAATAAAAGGGGCATGGACAAACTTGTCCAAAGGCCTTTAGAAATCAGATTAAAGAGTATTTAACATTAATGAGCTGTAATAAATTCATCAAGAGCCGGAGGGAAGACATTTTACTGCAAGAACTTTATTGCACTACATTCAAGTGCTGAACCAAGTATTGTGCCTACTGGACATCGATCACAATTACACTCCCCCCATTTGTGTCTACACTGTATGACAGTCTGCACTTTTCACTATTTTTCCTCAATTAAGGCTGCAGAGTCATAGCATATGATCATTAGTACATTATAAATCAGAGTAAAACTAGGGGGAAGAATGCAAAGTTATACATATAGCACGTAAAATTTTTTATTGTTCTTCAGAAGGGCTTGGGGTTTGGTTTTCAATCCAGCTCAACACCTTCCCCTCCAATCTGACTTCCATCATTCGTCAAATTGGTTTTAACTACCAGTATTTCATTTCACTAAAAACATCAATTTTAATTTTCAGAAACAGTTAGAACATTACGTTTCTAGCTTGCAAGGGGAAGGTAAAGGCCAGAATTAGGTAATTTCGGCATCATCTACCTTCCACATTGACTCAAACATTACCAGATACGATATTTCCCTAATGTAGGCATTGACATCACAAACACTTTCGTGTCTCCTTTATCTATTAAAGAAATCAGAAAGGTTACACATCCTAAAGGGAGGAAGGAACTCAGTACAACAACACAGCTTGAGTCAGGGTACAGGCAGAGTTTTGTGGAGTGCAGTGTTTTCTAGCCATGGACCTCAAACAGGTCTGTTGGTGTATCTGTAAGGTGAGAGGCTTGACAAGTACCATTACTTTTTGCTTAAATTTATAAATCCCTTCCAAGAACAGAATTCTACAAGTCCATTACCTGTGTTCTGAAAACGTTTGCGCAGTTAAGCTGTAGACTAAAAGCGGAAGTCTAGAACAGGAAGAAATTCTATGAAGGCAGTTCACATTGCCAGCAGCTGAGGTATTGGTAAAAGACGGGTACCAGTCTACACCTACTACAGGCACAGACCAACAAAGCCTTCGGTGCTCCACAGCAAAAGCTCTCAGGAGAGTGACCCTAAACCTGTATTCAAAGCCTTCAAAGGCTGAATATTACAGACATAACGTCAAGTTGAGAGCATATGAGGTCACTACTGGGGCAGGGCACTAAGTTAATGTGTTTGGTAGAAGCAGCATGGCTGAAACTGCTTAGTAGAGGCTGTAAAATGACTTATCTTGATTAATTCACTAACGCCAATGGCTCTACAAAGAGAAGGTGGTGCCGGTCCACACCCCAAAAATCAGCATATTTATGGTCTGCCAGTGGTGAATACAGGATAGGCATGTTGGTGTGTAACTAGAGATTCTCCCTCCTAAAGAGCCTAATAAAAAAATAACAAGGCAATCAGTGGTTAAACTGAACTGTACATGAGGGCTAGTCTGGGAAAACACCCACACCAGGCATTTATTCACGGACCGCACTTCTGTGTGCACACCATCCTTACCTCATACATGATAAAAATGAGACCCTCCCCCCAAATCCTGATTTACTGTGTTCAGCAAGGGAGAGAATCTGGACAGCAGCAAAAAGCCTTTTCTTCTTCCTTATGACAGATAAATTAATTTTAAGTCTTTGTCTGAATTGCCCCTTGCTCACCTAGGACACTTCTGAACACCAGTCTTGTGCTGGGATAGATTTTCTATCTAGCAACAGAAAGACAATTAACATTTCAGCCAAATTCTTTGGAAAAATAAGACTGACATACATACACATAAAATTGCGCCCACACGTGCATACACACACACACTCATACAGTTAAAAGCACCATCTCCCACCAATCAGAAAAGGCCTTTAGCAGATTCACCAAAGACATTAGGCAGTGAGTCTTCCGTTAAAGCCCACCAGGAAGGTTTTTCACACCTGCAGAGTCTGAACACCACGTAGACATACAACACAGACATCACCAAATCTTTAGAATATGCCCACGCTGGGCTTAAGGCTGTCAGACTGCTCCCATACAGCAATAAAGGCTCCTCCTCACATCTCTCTGCCAGGTCCCAGGAAGGTTAAAAAAGAAAGGCAACTCCATTTAAAAGAGCCCCATAGGAATTAATGTATCAGGCCCTAACTGTGGGGTACTTTCCTCAAATCAAGAAAATAGTTTCTGCACAAGCCAATGCTCTGCTGGTTTTCCTTAGACATAAAATTTCCTTTATTTCTTTTCTTAAAAAGTTAAAAATACAGAAGGTTCAGAAACTGATTTTTCTCCTTGCAGATGTTCAAACTGCAGCTTAAGGAGAAAACAATCCTTCACTGAAATGTTTCTCTTAATTTTTTTTTTATTTTTATTTTTTTTTCAATCATCACCACCATTAGGACAGAGGTTGAGGAGCACTGACTCCACCACTAATTTGATGACGTAGTTTGATTCCAGATTCACATTTCCAGGTGCCAAGAGTCCAGAAAACAGCCATGCTAACTTCTGCCTTCGTTTGAGAGAGATATTTTTTTTTTTTTTTTTTATTGAACACAGCAGTGACCGTTGGCATCTTTGAAGCGTAATCGCATCTTAGGTCGGTATTTCTCAAGGTAAAGCAGCTGTTTGGAATTGAAAGCTCCCCTCCTTTTCCTAAAACAAAGAGAATGAAGGCTAATATCAATGGAAAAAGCACTGCTTCAATCACCATATACATTCTAAGGCAGATTAGTCCTCGTTTCAAAGCTTTTCTGTATCTACAAAACAGCATTTTGGCTTGGTTCTGTATCCACTGACACTTTGAGAAAGGGTAAACCAGGCCAGCATACGAAGTTCGTCACCTACATACCAATACTAAAATCAAAATCCAGTTAAAAAATTTCAGCATATTTTCTTGGATTGGGAGAGTTTATTTCCATCACCAACAGCAGTCACTGAACAACACTGAGCTCACCCATTCCTTGCAGATGTATGTGCTACTTATTACATTAGCTAAGTAAGACCATGACATTCAGATACAAACAGATGAGAGGTTCTCAGAAAAGAGCTTCTCAGTATAAACGGTACTGTACCCAGGAAGAGAAAAAAGGAATTTAAGAAAGAAAAAACTCAGAAAAATCTGTTGACAGCAATATAGTTTACAAAGATAACTGAAGACCCTGGGAATCCATAAAAGGATGAATTGCTTTTTTGGCAAAACTCATTCAACATAATCTTACCTGCTGGGCTTCATTTCAAGATTTGATGTTATCACTAAACCAACAGAGCTCTGTAGTCTCATCCTTCACTAGTTTTGTTCTTTTCCAGACAGGGTGGTTGCTGACATTTCCTGGGTGGATAACGCACTCACCCACAACACCTTTAGGAGTGCTGGTGCTCACCCACTTGCTGTAGAAATTCTGCTTGGGGTCTCAACCTCATTAGATATGTTTTTGCGGGGGGGTTTTGTTTGGTTGTGTTTCTTTTTGTAATTAGGAGCAATTAGCCCATGTTCAATTCATCCACAGTTTTTACAGCCCCAGTCTAGACATTTTTTCCTCCCAAGTTCAAAATCTTTGAGTCTTAGGTCAATGGTTTAATATATAAACCCAGATTAAAAAAAACAAAAACAAAAACAACCTCATCACCTTTTAATCCTAATCTCTAAACAGAGGAAAGGGCACAAGCCTCAGCATTAATGTCAAAGTCATGCCCGTTATTGTCAGGATATAGCTACTAGAAAACAAACCAGAAATCTATCAAACCTTCCTCAAGATGTATGCTGTTCAAATACAAAATAAACTGAGAGGTTTCTTGAGAATGGGGAAGTTTCACTTACTGCCTTATAAACTGAACTGCATCTTCGTACTTCATTCCACATTCAATGAGAGCAAGTGCAACCAGTACAGGAGCCCTAAAGGAGAAATCAATATTCAAGGAAGATTCAGAGAAACAGTATCTTGAGCCCCTCAAAATACATCAAATTATCTATGAACAGATAGCTTAAGTATTTTCTCTAAGTATTATCTACACAATGATATTTGCCTGCAGAGTACCTAATGTAAAATGTCTTTTAGTATACAGCTCTGTTTCCAGCACACACACAAAAAAAATCTACAGTCTCTTAGCATTTGGGCATGAAACAATAATTCTAGATTTTTACACTTTCTCATTTCACTATAACCTAATTTTCTACTTTGCTAACACAAGTGTGTAATACCTCTGGCATGCATTTTGCTTCTTATGACACTGCAGATTCAGCTGTACGTGAGAAATATCTATGAAGCACTGAACAGATGACATAAATTTTTTTTAATTATATGCTGTACACGGAACAATAGAGTAAAACTTTCTGCTTCAGGGTCCACATTTTGGAAATCGGTTAAGTGTAAAGATCTGGCTTTTCAAGCAAGCAGAAACCACAGTACACACTGATTTTCTCCTGGATTGATGTTCACCCCACTAAATACACACAGTTGCAACAGGCACCTCTGAGTAGTGGAGGATTAAACAGGTGGTAACAATTGGATAACTTGTACTCATTGCTAAACAAAAACATAGTTCAGGAGAAACAACTCTCACTATCACTGTCATGCTGCACCTGCATAAAGAGAATTATTCACTTTCCAAAGGAAACAAGTTGAAACTTCAAAAGTCACTAACAAAAAAAAAAAGCTGTCTCTTATTATAGTTGAAGTTCAATTTCCTACTACAGGTAGGCAGTTTTCCAGATTAAAGCAAAATCTGTAAAGCTCTTGCTTTTCGCTCTGCCAGAAGTAGTCCAAGAACAACAGCAAAAAGGTCATTCTGTAAGGAACAGATACACAACACCAGTTGATGCAACATTCAGAAGATGGAAAGCTTGTGGTACCCTTTGGCTAGATACTATGCAAGGAACAGAAGAGTTGAAAAATCACTTGAGTTAAACGAAGCCACCTTCCTAAAGTTGTTCCTCAGATAAAAATAGAGCAGAAATGGATAAATAAATGTTAGTTGCCTTGGGTTTCTGGCTCTTCTGTCTTTAAATATTGGCTGTTCTTCCCTCTACATTTCCCCAACCTGTTCTTCCCTAGAGGCAGAAATTTAAGCACCTGACGCACTCCAACTCTGTGCTTGACTTCTTTATTCCACTTTTCTTGCCCACTCATTCATATTCTTAAATATTAACACTCATAGTTAATGTAAGAATACTAACACTTAAGCTCCATTTCCTCCTAGCCCACAGGATAAACATAACATTCAGAGATTACATTTGAGAATATGAATGTAGCATTTAGCTTTCCTGAATCAGTCTTTTTTTATTTCATCTTGAAAGCAAGTTCTTCCCAAAGAAGGAAGTTATATTTTGAGTGGTGAGGAGAGAAACATCAGTCTGCATGTGAGCAAAAAATACAAGCCTAACTCTTGCTGAAACTGAAGTGAAGCCACTTTAGAGTAAGACAGTAATTGAACCAGTTTTTCCAAATGGTGTGGGGTTTTTTTTTTAATTACCACATGCTTAATGGTATACCAGTTGAAAACAGGGTGAAATTTAAAAAAACACTATTGTACAGCCTTAGAAATTGTATTATACACATATATTCCATTTGTCAAGAAGCACAAGAGGTGTTATTGTTTTAGCAAAAAGACATATACTTTCAAATTAACAGCATCTCTTAACTGCTCCTGTCATTCATGATTGACAGAAGTGTTCTGAACAATCTCTCCAAGTTTTTCCTTTCATCCTTGATCAGAGTTATGAAATTACTGAAGATTTTTAAGCTGCAATAAGTCTCTTGCTTTAATGATGCTGTTGCTTTAAAGTGTTATTTGGGAGAAAACAGAGAAATTGGCATTTACTTAACTCCTTCCCTGACCTACCTCCCAAGCCAATGCACTAACTTTAAGTCCAGTATAAAACAAGGCAGCAGAATACCAACCTTCCCAACCCTGCAACACAGTGAACAGCAACACAGCATCCAGGCTCTTCACGAAATTTGGTTTTCAACAGGTTTAGCCAGTCGTCAACTATCTGATTTGGGGGTGGTGCTCCATCATCAAATGGCCAGTCCTTTGAAGGAAAAGAACTACATAAGCTATATGGATTTCTATCCATAATCAACAGCAAGGTAACCATAACTGGGAGAAGGAAAATACTGCATTCAGCAAGAAATGCATATTACACAAACAGTTCTGTGGGTATTTTTCTGGTTGCACAGAAGTTTGGAAGTCAATATCATAATGCAACACTAAATGTTTAACAACCATTCAATTACACTTTTCAATAAAATTTCCATAAAACTCTACACTAGCTCCTTTGTAGTATAGAATTTTTAGAAAAATAGCTGCCCTTGAAATCTCATTTTATTAAAAATATGTAAAAATCAATAGACATTTCAAATAAACATTTGAAAGATGAGAACTCTGTAGACTTTTCCCTGTGATTGTGTCAACCTTTTAAAATACTCTTTGTACTTCAGACTCCGTACAGAGGAGAAGCTACTTCATAACAATCCAAGGGGATCAGCAGAGGAGAAGGTACTTCGTAACAATTCAAACAGATCAGCTTGTCCAGCTGCCATGAATCCAATAAGCAAGACAATTAAAATCATCTGAGTATTTTCAAGTCAAAAAACCCCCACATTCACAAGTCAAAAAGAAGAGTGCTTAGACAGAGGCAAAGGCAACAACTATGCAGCATTTACAATTACATTTCTGCCTGTTAAAGGGGTAGCCAACATTTAAACTACCTAGGCCACATTTAATATCATCAACATGGCTGTAAATCAAAATTACATGTGAGAAGCTTCCCATTTTCTCAAGGTCACAGCTCTCTCCTGGAACTTGTGCTGAGCGGAGTACTACACGTCCTACATTTCAAGACCAAGCACAACATCACATGCTTTATAATCTTCTCAGACACGAGGAGTGCTGTAGGAAGAGCACTGCTAGATGCAAGGGAAAAAAATAACTTAGTCGTTACTTAGCACTTTTCATTAGATGAACGCTATGCATTTTACAAGAGAGACTCATAGCCAGAGTTTTGTATTATTCAACCACCTCTCCAAATGGTAGGGAAATTGCTTTGGAAGGAGCCCTCTGCTTCCCTCATTGGCTAGAAACACGCTTTTCATGTAGTATGTTGAGAACAGGTTAATATGAAGTGGTATTCTCTGAAGTCTGAAAGAAGCACACAGAAACTCTCAACAAGTACAACCAAAGGTAAAAAAACGCCAGACTTTTCATTTTGAAATTCACTTACTGCTACCCTAATACTTCCTGAGTAACAAGGACAACTTAGCACAGACCTCAGCCCAAGAGCACCTTATAAACATGTTAGCACTTAAAAAAGCTGCAAGGGGGAAATCTCTCTCTTGGAACTACAAAACCAAAAAGCTTCAAGTTATTGAAATACCTTTATACGCGATCAATTCAGAAAGCTACACAAAGTCTGAAGACTTTGGGTGGCATCAGGTGTACGGTTGGACTTGACGATCTTTGAGGTTTCTTCCAACCATAATGATTCTATGATTCTAAGAGTTCAGAGAACTCCTTTTTTAAAGCAAATGGGAAACTAAAAATATCTGGGACAATGCAGCAAAATAAAAGGCTATAGAAACAAGCTCTTAAAGGAAAACTTGTTCTTTCTAATAAATGGCTTTTACAAGATCTTCCACTCAATCACACACTGCTAGCTATGTTATTTTAGGCACAGTGTCATCCACTGTCCCAGGAAGAGATGTACGGGCTGCCAAGAAGAGAGGCATTACCCATTGGAAGATGCTTTCTTTTGAAACTGCCTTGCAAAGAACAGGATTTACATGTCAGTTCTGTGTCCTCGTTTTCGATTAAATTAAATCCTTTCCTTCAGATCAAATACAGGAGCTTACTACATTGCTTTAGTTTACATGTTAACCATCCTGTCCACACAACTCTTGTGCTGGCCTGAATTAACCACAATCGCTAGTTCCCCACAGAACATCACCTTCTCCGGAAGGGTACACCACTGACATTAAATTAGCACTGATAAAATACTGCTGTATGGGACACTGCCTAGAATGAGGAACAAGAATAATTCTGGGACTAGAGGAGTAATTGCAGCAAAGTTTTGCAGTTTTTTTCCCTGATTATGAGTTCTGTCGGCATCGCCTCTGAATTCCTGTCAGACAGGATAGAAAACAAATTGCTAAGCTCCACGACCAAAACAGTCATTAATAACCAGGATGACGCACTGAGACTGCACAAACAGAAAATATAGCTTTTGTGCCACCTTGCAGTGGCTGGGAAGCATGATAGGCAAGAAAGGGTTATTCTTATTTACCCTTTATCTGGAGCAGCCTTGCTTAGCAGAACAGCTCTGGGTTTGTCAGTCAGCAATGACTGCAGGATTGGCAATGCAGAACTGATACGACCAAAAAGCAGTAACAGGACTTTAAAGTGACAAAAGAACCCTTTCTTCAAAACCCGCATGCAACTCACACTGAAGTTACGGCAGCAAAACACTCCCAGAACTGCCTGCATCTGCGTAGGATGAGACCGCAGCCACCAGCGTGGAATCCTCCCACCTTCAATACCAGAGCCCATGGTGATGCAGTAAATATCAGATGGCAATGAAGTCACAGCTCTAACACTGGTGCTCCCGACCACCTGCACGCATTCTGGTGGTGGCCATTCTGGAGGGCACAGAGCATAAAGAAAGTCTGATCCAGGGATGAACAGTAAATGAGGGACTGATAGAAGGAGAACAGTAAAATGTGTCTTAGGTCCTCAAGATGAACAAAACTACCGCAGCCTCCTTGGATGCCAGCCAGTGCAAAAATACTTCCAGAAAAAAAACTACCAGTTCTTCTGATGTAACATTTCTATGTTACAAGACCTTATACAGGAACATAACTCTAAGAACTACAGAAGCCCACAGAAACTAAATCCATCCCCGCCTCCTGTCTCCTGGATTTAATCTCTATTGACAAACATGCGCATGCAATAGTACTACTTCAAACATAGAACATCTAATTCTCTACTTTCTCACTATGCCATCTGCCAAAGCAACTCTGTAGCTGCCACATTCTACCCATCTTGCCAGTACGTGATCCTGTATCATGGCATGAGAGGAGGCTTTGCTAAAATGCTCTCATTTTCAGGGGCTTCACTATGCTTTTGACCTCAACAGTTTTAAAATAGACACTAATCTCTCTTAGGCAGTGTTTTTAATCTTAATGTTATTTTTGCAAGCAAATATTAGCTTTAAATAGTGATGTGTTATTTTCTCAGCCAGCTGGTAATTCAATACCATTTCTGAACAGCAACAGGACTCGGCTTTGAAAAAGCATGCACTCATAGGAAGGAAAAGCTACACAGGAGGTGGCCGTGTCAGTGATTAGTTAAGCTTACCTCAAATAGCAAAAGACTATTGCAATACAGTAGATTAGTAAGACAACCCCATGACTGGGATCATCAGGATCAGTGACGACATTAGCAGCAAACCTTCCCTGTCACCTCCTGCTCTGCTACCCTTAACAGATGCCTTGTGGATTTAAGCTCTCTCCTGTTTTTCCTTCTGCAGCAGTGGAATACTAAGAACTGGTACGTACCAAATGTGGAGAGACTTGTTAGCTGAGGCAAACGCATACAGACACAAGACTCTCGCATGTGTTACTTCAAGTGAAAGGCTCTCCAACGGAATGGTGCTTAGCAGAGCTGGCGGAAATACCATTTCCAGTTTTTTAGAAAAGCTTCCTCAAAAAAACTGCTTTCGGTTCAAATCTAGCCAATACCAAGTTTTTAAAATTTCTTGAGAGCCAAAATCCCCAAACTATTTCAGAGGGACAGGCTCCACAGCACAGAGCACTCCCCAGCTCCTGCAGCTGCACCAGCAGCCCCAGCCCCGGACTAGAGGTGGTGGATTTCGCTCACAGCTGCAGGAGCCAAGGTCAGCTGGCCTCATAGGGCAGGCACCCCAGCAGAGCCAGACACCTGCAAAACTGTCCCAAGTCTTCTAGGAAGAACTCAGATCTCTGCTCTGGCACAGGAACACAGAAATACTCTTAAGCCCTAGCTTAAATCAGGGCTCTGAGGGCTTCTACACCAGAAGTTTAATCCTTGCAGTCTCTGGCAATCTTAGGAGTATCGCAGATACAGGTTTCACAGCAGTGTGCCTGAAAACACTGATGTTCACAACAGCTCTAGAGCGAACAAAAATGCTATTCCAGAGTACAGCCCTAGGAGCACTGGTAGCCCTGTAATGACCGATTTTTCCAACAACACAGAGGCACACATGGCTGCCTGGAACTGGAGTAAATGCTTACTAAGGCCGGAAGCCAAGGAACCTGACTGACCTGTACGTGGAGTTTTCACAGATATGCCAAGATACAAGTTTTTCTCCTAATGGAAAACTGCAGAAGTTTTCCTCCAACTGAGCCATAAAAATGAAGATGCAATAGAAGACCGACTACCTGCAACAAGAAGGTGAGATGTAATTTCTGGCCTCGCAACAGAGTATTAGTCACTCCAGTAAAATAAACTGATTATATCTGACACACTATAATAATTCAGAAGTATTGCCTGGAAAAATACCGCCTGCAAGCTTAGTATGAGCACACACCTATTAAAAAAACCTCCCCTAAAACACCAAGCAATACTAGACGATATAGTCAGACACTCATTGCATAATGTTAACTATGAGTAGCACTTCAGGAATTCCACCTGCTGACGGAGAAGCCAGCAGCCAGGCTGCATTTAGAGGTGAGCAGTGATGAGGCTATCGATCAACATACTGCTACAGCCAGTCCATGGAAGCCTGCATCAATGTGTCAGCTATAGTCTCAAGAGGTGGCACTTCTTGAAAAAGCGAGAGAAGGGAGTTTTATCTGGACCCTGAGAAGGTCAACAGTAAAGCCAAGAAGTGCTGTATCTAGAGATAAGGACCAAATCCTTATGGTATGCAAGGACCATACCTTGTGGTATGAACCACAAGGCCGAACACCAGATTAGTATCGAACCACTCACTAAAAGGCAATCAACATACCTCAACAAATCCCAAAATCCAGGAATAGACACTTCTATTCCAACTAAAGCGCTCAGGCAATAGTAATGAATCAGCAAGTAGCTTTCACAAAACTACAGTGAGTTTCTCAAAAACAGCTTTAGCTGATGCTGCGCATCACATTGCTTTTGGTCAACCTGAAACAGTCATAAGCTCTTGCCCAAAACGTGAAGGCCATCCCCACCACTTCTAGACACGTAACTTATCATTTTTAGACAGTTTTAAAGGCAACTCACTAGAACCTGGATTCCTTCTTTTTCGATAGGAGCTTGATCATAAGTGGCATCACAAACTCGCACCAAGGTTGTCACTCCATACTTCTTCAGCTCCTTTAAGGCAAAGGAAAACATTTGAGCACACTGACAGAGTGAAGAATTAAAGAACTTTCTCATCAGCTACAAAACTAAAAATTTTACAAACAGTCAGCAGTACCGCAACTACTGCACAGCCCCAAGGTGACTACACAATGAAGGAGTGAGAGCTAACTCAGAAAGGGGTTTATGGGCTACATTAGGACAAGGGTTAGAAGTGACAGGAATAAATGTGAAACACCTCTGAATTATGCTTCTCTAGGGAAATGCCAAGGTGGAAAAAATTGCACGTGTAAGAGCAAAATTAAAATAGCTGCTTATATTCTCCATGCAGCTTCTTCTTCTCTTTAAATAGAAGCCTGGAACTGTTTGCTTCAGCCAGTGTTGACATTTTGAGGCAGGGAGGAACAGAACACACACACCACCATACTCTAGCTTCCTTGTAATGCACTATAAGTAGCACATTGTGCTAGATAAATAATCAGAAGATCAAACAAAAGCTGTTCCAGTTCACTTTGAAGGTTCACACAGCAAGCAGAATTTCCTCTCATGTTCGGACTGAACCACTATAACTTCTAACAATTAGCAATAATATCTATTCCAAGGTCAAGTCTCCTGAAAAAGGAAGACGATCCACAACAATGGGGGGGGGGGGGG
>NW_009636274.1:38700-48191 GCF_000690535.1 Cariama cristata
GGGGGGGGGAAGTATATATAAAGACCAAAAGAATGTGGTTTTCAGATAAAATTAACCACTAATATCTGAACAGATTAATGGTGAAGAGCACACTGCTAAAGGATGGAAGCCTGTTAATAGCCACAGACATCAGTATCAGATGACAGGCTCTCTTTGGAAAAGACTTGCATATGCAAGATAAAAGTCCTCTAGATATAAGGGCACAAACATACAGCAGGTTTGGAGCAAACTAGAATGCAGAAATACACTGTACTACTGCTTAGTAGTACAGATGCCATCTGTTACTTTTTCAGAAAACCAAGTATTACATTTTGCAGTATTCAAGATCTTATGGCTGGTAATGGTCTGATCTACTGCCCATGGCAATTGACTCTTCCCATAGTCAGACCCAGGCAGATGCCATTTTTCATGGATGAATTCTGGCACCTGAAATCTCTGAGAATTCTGAGATTGGTAGGGCAGTTTGATAATACAACCTGTAAACTAAAACATACATTTAAGTATTGCTCTTGATCCTACTCTAAGGGAGAAGAAAGGTCAGAAATCAGTTACAATTTTGTTAACTACTTCTTTAAAGGCCAAAAGATGAGCAATAGATCGATATACTAGAAGCACTGCATTATATAATAAAAAATAACATTTAGAATCGCAGAACATGCAGTCCTTCAGACACCAGACCAAGAACGATAGCAAGGGTGTGTGTTTGTACTCTAAAATGGAAGCTCATCCAGCCTCTTGCAATTAAAGAAATGCAGGACTTTGGAAAAAGTAATGGGTGGATTCTCTTCTCATACTGTCAAGAGAATGTGAACAATACGTTAAAAATAAAAACGCCTCAAGTAACACATAACATATAGCCAAAGCGTTGAGCAACAGGTGTGAAGTGTGACTGTTCAGTACTTCTACAGAAACTATGAGCATATAAGGAAAGAAGGATGATACTTGATTTGACTGCCTTACCTCTATGAACTTGCCGAGGGTTGCATTGGTTGGGTTGTGAGTGATCAGGAAACGCATATTCTCATACGTAATTTCCACGGGGGCTGGACGGTTCATAATGGCAAACAAAATGTGTAAGGGGCCAAAAAAAATAAAACTTAAAAAAAAAAAAATCAATAACCTTGGAAACGTTTCACAGCAGAAAACATTAAAAAGACCACTAAAATGCCTGGGATTGATCAGAGCTTGTTTTGACGTGTTTGTTCCTTAAAGAATTCGCTTCTAGAAAAGCAGGTTTGCTTCAGAATCCACTTGAATTCAACTTCGGCCTCAATTACTGCAGGTGGTATCCTTCAGACTCCAAAAACTCTGACTACATGCAAGACTAGGCAGCCTGTTCTACATTTAGGCACTGGTGAGGCAAAAAAGTAAGGGCAGATTTTCTCTCCACTTTGTTTTCTTGATGCTTAGTTTTGCTAGAGTCAGTAAAAGGAATATGCTTCCAATGTGCAGAAGATATCCCATATATTTGGGTGTGTTTGCTGTGTCTGGAGTCTTCAAGGCAAAGTAATTATGGCACGTAGAACCCCCTGCGCTCAGCTCACTTGTCAGCCAGGATGCTGTGCTGGGCCTGGCAGAAGTCTGCCCTCACACTCAGAATCGCCATAAATGTGCGACGTATATTCCAACAGAACACCTAAAGAGAAGAAAAATATCACGTAAGAGAATTTCTTGCTCCTACTTCCAGAAACACCAAATATCAACTCCCCCAGAGAAACTCAAATCAGAATAAATAAGACTATGTTTTAAAAATAAACACACACAAAAAAAAAAATCAGTCTTCACTGGAGTGCCAATAGTTGTAATCCCGCATATTCTTTCGGCATTGAGTATGCTCTAGCCCAGAGACACGGGACTTCTTGTAACTGCTGTTGCTGGCAGCCAGGCACCGGAACCGAGAACAAGGAAACCTTTCTGTGCTCTCTGCGGTCCCTCCCTCCCAACCAGGTGCCCTAGAAGCAGAGAAAATAGCACAAAGCCAAGTACATGCCTGAAAGCGTCTGTTTGTACAGTCATACCTGTTTGGCTTAAGCCCAAACATGTAAAAAAATATTGTTGGTATGGCTTTATTTTCTGAACAAAATAAGCCGAACAAGGAGAAATAAGAGTACAACTAAACTGCCATATATTCGAGTTTTTGCTAGCCGATAAATTTCACCAACACTGTTGTATCACCAAACTCCCAACAGTAGTAGGGAGATATCCTCCAGAAATCAGTCATTTCAAGAGCAACCAAATGGTCATTTAGCAGTAATAACTTTCAGTTATTCTCAGTCTTATCTGTGTTTACAGACTAGGGCATTAAGACAGCAGCAGCTCCTAGTCCTAACACACAGGATTCAAAACACAGATGTTTCACGAACAGCAATAAAAGATGGAACAATTTAATTCTACCATGAAGTTTAGAGGGATGAAAATGGAGCTAACTGAAACTCGCTCATTTAACGCTGAAATACTGAATAAGCAATACGGCTTTTCACTGCATTTAAAAAGCGTGAAGTCAAAGAATCACTACTGACACTTCTTTTTTAGGGAGAAAGTTTTAAATCAGTTGAATAAAATCCAAACTAGCAGCCAGAAGTCACAAACCTGCAACTCGAGCGGAAAGGTCAACGTGGCACACTTAAGTGAATACAATTAGGGAAAAACACACATGCATGGAAGTTCACACCCCAAAACTTCTGGTGCACTCAACATTTTAATGAGATCCTCACTTTAAAGTAGTCAAATTAGGTACTAAAAAAATTACCTTTTTCACTGACATGAAGTAAAAAAAAAAAAAATAAATCACCCAAAATCGAGCAATTATTTCCTTAAAGAACAGCTTTCAGTGCCAAAAAATACATTAATTAGGTTGCCAGAAGCAAGAACAAAGATGTTTTCAATAACCTCCCCCGACCTTAACGCAGTTCTTACTCTGAGTGACTGAAATGCAAATTTCAAAAATGAATCCTGGAATATTTTATCAGCGTAACGACACAGGATTAAGTCTCACCCCAGATGGAAGAGTCCCATCTAAACACATCATACTCAAGTCCTTACACTTGTCAATTCTCTCACACATACTGCCAAATCTCAAAGCAAAGGCTTTGTTAAAGTGTATTACAGTCTGCTACAGTGATGATGTACCACAAACAGAATGGCTAAAGTTACAGTACCCACATGTGTTCAACACCTGTAAAACTTGATGCAAGGAACTCTTTTTTTAGGCCAATACTGGCCTGGTTTTCCCATTTGAACATACGCTCCAGTCATCTGACATGTCCTGGAGAGTGACCTGCAGACTTACATCACAGGGACAGTTTCAAAATTAACTTTTGAGGACCTAACAAGGTTATTTAAATAAAAAGAGTGGTCAATAGATCTTGGCATAGGAGATCAAAACTTGGATCCAGAGTACCAGAGGATTACAGCATTACAAAGTACATTGTCGCCAGGGGAAGAGCTATTGTGTCATATTTAAACAAATCCTTTAAACATTTTTCTTCTCAGCACACATAATTTGGTTGGAAGAGCCTCATCCAGTGCTATTTGCACTGTGAGTTGTATCAAACCAGCTCATTATGGTTACACTTCTCCTCCCTCAAGCAAATCACAGAGGGAATTTCAACCCAATTATTTTAAAAGTCTTTTGTAAAAACGATTTACCAAGTCATCAAGAAAGGGCACAGGGAGATGACATGTTCCAGTAAATTAAGTATGGCAGCAGAAGCCACCAACTCAAGTCCTACTCTCAGAGCTGCAGCTGCTCGTGGTCCGACCTTGGCCAAACCACTTTCAGTGGCTCAACTCATCTGCAGAACAGGAATGACACCATCTTACCTTCCTTCCCCAAAGGAGTATTACTGAAGTATTTAATTAGCTAATAGCTAAGGAGTGATTAAAAATGTAAAGCACTGTACTTAAGTCTGAAAAATTATTTCCAGAAGGATAAGAAGTTTATGCAGCACACAAACCTATTTTTAAAAGTTTGGTTACTGACACGTATATCCCTTCCTCCCAGGACTTTTAAGCTACAGTTTAAAAAGAAAAACCAGGCTTCTAATTAAGAAAATGAAAAACAGGAAAAACCCTATTGTCTACAAGTTCTGATCTCCCCAAGTAAATACTTAAAAATTTCTTCCTCCCTATGTTAGCAAATTTGCACTTCAAAATCCCAAGAGAACCGAGCACTATCAAACAGATGACAATAAATAATAACCAGGTCTATGCATAATGTAAAACAAGAAATAATTTTTCAGCCAATTAACCTTCAACTTTTTATGCTTAGAAAGTGAGATAGCACACGGAGAGAAGCAAAAAAAATTACAACATGTTTAATGTGGTTGGCCTCTAAAAGGCAGCAGAGGTATCCAACACGTCAACGCTATTAAGTGCGAAAGCTCCGTCAGGAACCAGAGGAGGAGGAAGAGCAGAGACAGCAGGATAAACAAGCCAAGCAATAACCATTCATGCATCTGAAAAGAACTAGATATGCTTGGGAGTCAGTTCCTGATGTTGTTTGACTTAATTATCAGGGAATAATCATCAATCAAGATGCCTATCTATACAACCAAGTTTAGTCAGCTGTGACAGTGTCTGTACCTACAGACAGGATTAATTTAAGTTATAACTAACAGCAGCACTGTGTGCTCCCTACCTCTCACGCTCACGCAGCCATACATGCTGAGACAGCTTGATAAAGCCTAATGAGGCCAATTTGAGAAGAATGTCTTTCAAAATACTATGAACATGCAAGAATATGCTTAAACCATAAGCAAGGGGCAGTCGTATTAACTAGCATAAATAAATCACAGTGATTAACTAATTAAGAGAGAAGAGTTAAATGAATTCCTGACTTGACAGAAGCTTCGCTTGAGATTGCCTTAAGTAGAAATCCAACACACCTACAATATTCATCTCCAGTGGCCGCCTCGTCTATCATCGCTTTGACTCCTCAATTAGATACTTCAACTCTTCTGTACAGAGCCATACAATTTCAGGGAGACAGGTCTAACGAAAAACAAGCAGTAACACCGTAAGGAATTTCTAGCTCCACCATCTCCTTCAAAACACACCGGTAAAAGTGCTGCCTTAGCTACACTGAGACAGCGAAACAGCCTGCAACAGCTGCAGCTTCCAGAGATTGCAAAACATGGATACCTTTGGGAAGGTCATTTGGATCACCTTTCAAAATAACCAAGCACACAGGATGCACAGCAAAGCCCACTAATTTGTCAGTCAGTATTAAAAGAATACTTCAGTGTTTTGAAGACCAGTGTTTTCAAACCATCTCAACTAGTTCTGTTCCTGTAAGTGGGAATCCACATTTGACGTTAACAAAGTTAGGTCACGAGCTGCTGAATTTTCCCCTTTTTCCTCTTCCATAATACCGCATTCTTGTAGTTAGCATTTACACACGTGAAATCAGCACCACAGCCCACTGATGGTACATGACTTGATACCATAAAAACTGCCATCCTGACATGGCCCTGCAGCCCAGTCGGGCTTTTCCCCACGCTCCGCATACATCACATTTCACTTCCCCTTCCTGCATTGCCTGCTAAGTGACCCACATACTACCAAAATGTCCCGTTTCATCTGGAGTGCACAAGGTGCTTTGCAAGTGAAAGAATTCACCACGACCTCCAAAATGAGCCTTAAAACAGTGGAAACACACGTTAGCAAGAACCAAAGCAACCATCTTTTCCAAAATATACTCTCCTAGTATACAAAGAAAAGAAACTCTGGAACTAACATTCTGGGACAAAAATCTTGAACACTCTCTGAAGGAAGCCTGCTCAGAATGACACGTGCCTAGAGAGGGGTGAGTCAAAAATTTTACTGTTCCACCCTATCCACTCCCACCATGGAGCTCCCTCCCAGCCTGCTGACAAGTTCTGCAGGGTGACTCATTCGTTTCCTTTTGCACTAACCCAATCGCTCTGTCCCGGGCCATAAAACCCACAGCAGCAGATAGAGATCTGCCTTAGCAAGGAAAAAAAAAAAAAAAAAAAAGAGTCCAGATTAAAGATGTCTCAACTTAGAAGTGACACATCAGGAAACAGTAAGAACCGTCAAACGTACCATGCAAGACTACTCAGTGAGAGAACAATCCTGCAGCAAAACTCAAAATTGAGTACTATGCGGAAAAAGTTTAGCTGCCATCCCTAAATTTGGGTGAGGTCAAACCACTATATCCAACACAGGCATCCAGGCACAAAGATCATCATCCTGGCGAGCTCAGCAGTGGAAAGCAACTAGATACTGCATTAGCTCTTTCAGAAAGAATTGATAAGCATGCGTGCTTTACGCTTCATATCTTCTCTTTCCTGTGAAATACAACCTGCTTCATAGTTAAAAATGCTGTTCCGACACAGGAATTTTTTGAATGCCTTCCCCACCCACCATTTAGTTTTTAAAAACCCTTCGGAGGACACATTTGAATGTCATTTACATACCATGCCCAAAAAGTTTAAAGTTACTAGAAGTGTTTGAACTCAAAACCAAAAGGCCCTGCTAAGAAAAAGAAATTTAAGCTATTATCCCATTTAAATTACAGAATTATATTCAAGTAAAATCAAAAATTACTTTAGACAACAGTTCATGAGTATGTGACACTAATAACTAATTCCTAAAACTCAGAATGCTGAGTCGTCTAAGCAGCATCAACTGTTGGTCTTTGAAAACACGGTCCTGCTAGATCATCAGCTCCTCCGACAACTCAGACTAAATATTCTCACACTTTAAGTATAAAAAACCAGCCCACACCACTAAAAACCCATTAACAAGTCAAGCAGGACTTAAAAGCAATTTCAAATCACACAGCAATAGGGATATTATTTTATTTAGTTACAGAGTTGAACTACTTGCATCTTACTCATCTCACTTATTTGAATTTGCCATATACCTCTGCCGGAAAAATGACCTAGTGGAGAGCTGGCCCCCCTTCCACGCTCCTGTGGCAGCTGAGCTCAGTCTGACAACTGAACCTGAAGCTTACTGATAAATTTCACTGCAGGGCCACAGAGTCTCAATTGTTAAAACCCACAGCCCATGATTTCGAGCAGAGCTAGACTTTCTGTGTCAGAGACCAAAATGAATTTAACTTTTTGGTACTGAACAGAGAGAAACAAGGGGTAACAAAAGGTACATGTAACAGTGACCGGAATAGAGACAGCAACTCAGGTTCTCAAGTGTTGTAACTGAAAAAAGGATCAAGAGATTTAAGACTCCTTTAGCCCTTCACAATGAGCAAAATGAGCCACAAAATGATACCAAAGTCAACAGCCACTATAAAGGTATTTTGTACTTTCTGACGATACGCATCAGCCAGATACTGGCCTGAATAGGTGCCAGCCTGATCTAGTACTGCAATTCACATACGTCAAAAAGAATAACTTCTAGCCCAGATTCTCAAGCCATTCGGTCTATTTTTCAATGTTTAGACAGAGCTGTTTTAAATCTCCAACTCTTTAACAGGCAAAGAAGCTGTCAAACTAATCCAAATACAACAGGCAACAGAGAGCTCCTCTCTGCTCGTTCAGTAATGGCACATCACTGACAACGTGTTTTCTCCTCCAAAGATAATATCAAAATACACAACCTACACCATTTACAAAAATTATCTGCTTGCACTGCAATAGCTCAAGAGCTATGTTTTCAGCTGTGGATCGTCTTCCTTAAAGCGAGGACAGAAACATGCCTTTCCATGAGCCATGCATCGCCCGGCTCTCCTCCCAAGCCTCACAACAGTTAACCAACGCGGGATTCCACCACGGGGCAAAGTCCAGCAGCAGGAGCGAGGAAATCGGCTGCGATCACAGTTCAGCTCCGCTCTGGTAGAGGAAGAACATTTGAGTACTGCTGCGTGGAAGAGAACGATGGATATTTGCAGATAATTTAACCTGAAGTCAATCAGCTGTGTTTAGGAGAGATGTATGCAAAAACATCACAACTAGACCCTGTGTAAGACAACCTACATTCCTGGCTGTACATCCATACATACGCGGACACATACTCCTACCTTAACTCCGACCAATCTTTTCTTTCCAACAGTTGAGTTCATTAAATCTAAATGTTTCTGGATGTTGAGTCATAAGGAGATAAGAGTTTTCTGGCTGCTGCTAGTGGTGGGTTTATCTTTTTTCTTCTTTAAATACTAACTGCAGTTCTGAGTCAGAATCTGACTGGTTCATTTTGGGAGTTTTGAAGCGAGTTTCCATTTATACAGTAGCCTTTAAAAGCCAACTTTCTGCCTTACTCCTCCTCACACTGAAACCAACAAGCACACAGCTGCCCTGAGAGAAAAAACAGATTGTGACTAATCACACCAAGGAACCATCACCACAACCGAGTGGAAGCCGCTTCTACGATCATCCCCATACCGTAACACCTCCCGACCTGCAACCTCGCCTGCGCTCCAAATCCCAAACCTCCAGCTCTCAATAACTAGGGTTCCTCACCCGCTAAAGCATGCCCTAAGCAGGAAACCACAGCCATTCCCAGTAAGCACACCACTCCCTGTCTCAGGCCTTCCTGCAGGTCACTCTCAGCACCCTCAGCAACACTTTAGCCACTGCCCTGGCCAGGCCGGACTTCATCAACTCCCCACTTCCAGCCCAGGCGGTTCCAAATCCCACAGGGCAGCCCTCTATCTACACAAGCCAGCCTCGGCAGTCACAACCCTGCCCCCACTCAAACCCCAGGAAAACCACCACATCCTGGACACCCTTCCTTCCCAGCTCCACATGCCCCCCTCCAGCCTGAGAAACATTCCCCCCCGCAACTGCTCGCAGCTTTCCCCCTCCATTTTCGAGCCCAGATCCCAGGAAAATTCTTTACCCTTTACAGACCATCTCCAGGCCTAACACAAGGCAGGCCCACTTTCCCCAAAACAACCCCCCCATCCTTTCTCAAACTCTTCCCTATCCGTACACACACACAGTAACACCCTGTCCCCTCAAACAAACCCCTCCAAACGTTGTGTCCCCCCCACACCAGGTACAAACAAGACCCCCTCCATTCACCCACACCAACCCCTTTACAGTCTCCTTATCCTCCCACTGTTGCAAACCTACAGGCAATAAGCCCCCCAAGCCCAGCTACAAGGCAGATGCCCTCCCCTAAACCACTCCTTTGGGCTCCACTCACCCCAGCGTCAGAGCTGAGAAGGGACCCACACAAACCAGCCATACAGACCTGGGGGGTGGGTGCTGTAAGTCAACCCCATCCCACAGGTGAGGGAAGGACCCTACAAACCAGCCTCACAGGCTGACGTCCCACAAAGCAGCCCAACGCTGCAGGCAAGGGCTACTATCCCAAACCAGCCTTATCGGCCATGGGGGTCCCTCATACCAGGCCAAACCCACAGGCAGGGGGAAATCCCCCAAAACCAGCCTTAAAGTAGAGTAGGGACCCCACAGCCTAACAAGCTGTCCCCAAACCTGCTGCTCGGGCCAAGGGAGCCCCCGAAGCCCAGAAGGAGTCTCCAAACAAGGCCTAAAGGTCAG
>NW_009636275.1:0-512 GCF_000690535.1 Cariama cristata
GTGCTGCTCAACATCTTTATAGATGATCTGGATAAGAGGATTGAGGGCACCCTCAGTAAATTTGCACATGACACCAAGTTAAGTGGGAGTGCTGATCTGCTGGAGGGTAGGAAGGCTCTCCAGAGGGATCTGGATAGTCTGGATCAATGGGCTGAGACCACAAGCATGAGGTTCAACAAGAACAAATGCCAGGTCCTACACTTCGGCCACAACAACCTGATGCAGAGTTATAGGCTGGGGCAAGAGTGGTTAGAAAGCGGTGAAGCAGAAAAAGACCTGGGGGTGCTGGTTGACAGCCAGCTGAACATGAGTCAGCAGTGTGCCTAGGTGGCCAAGAAGGCCAATGGCATCCTGGCTTGTATCAGAAATAGTGTGGCCAGCAGGACCAGGAAAGTGATCGTCGCCCTATACTCGGCACTGGTGAGACTTCACTTCGAGTACTGTGTTCAGTTTTGGGCCCTGCACTTCAAGAAAGACACTGAGGTGCTGGAGCAAGAGACGCGAAGGGCCAC
>NW_009636275.1:641-4655 GCF_000690535.1 Cariama cristata
GGAGGCAGTAGTTAGGTGGGGTCAGCCTCTCCTCCCAGGCAACAAGTGACAGGACAAGAGGACATAGTCTGAAACTGCGCCAGGGCAAGTTCAGGCTAGAAACGAGGAGGCATCTCTTCACAGAAACGGTCGTTAGGCATTGGAACTGGCTGCCCAGGGAGGTGGTGGAGTCGCTGTCCCTGGAGGTGTTTAAGAAAAGACTGGACGTGGCACTTAGTGCCATGGTCTAGTTGACATGGTGGTGTTAGGGCAAAGGTTGGACTCAATGATCCAGAGGTCTCTTCCAACCAAATCGATTCTGTAAATACAAAACAACAGAACAAGAACAAGCTGAAGAATTAAACACCATTAAACTAGATAAATAATTTTGCTAAGAAAGTTGAAAACAGATTAAAGACTGAAAAACCATTTATAAACTGCAGTGGTGTTCCAGACACTGGGAGCAACGTAGCAAGTAAAATAAAAGACCAGCAGATAGATCAGAGAGGACACAAAAGACTGGAGGAAGTTTAAGAGAGGAATCATTTCCCCCCTGCTGGTTTCCAAATTTTGAGCAGAAACTCAAACAGGCAGCAACTGTGTCCATAAAACACAGCAGGAAATGTTTGTACTTCCTTATGCGGGTGAGAAACAGAGGGCAAGTGACATGTTACGGGAAGATTAAAAAACATCTTAATGTGTGAAAGTTCAACCATCAATTAACAATAATAATGTTACAGTCCAGGGAAGATGAGAAACCTCCAGTGTCGTCTCTGGGATATCTGATAGTATGCAAATTTCTGAAGTAACTAATTCACACATACATCTAAATGGGGGATAGACTACATATACACATGCAAATCTTCAGAAATCTTAAGAAAATATCACACAAAAGGGAAAATTATCATTCCTATTGCTTCAACTGACAAACAGTTCACTATCACTGGGCTTCCAAAACACCTGAATTTCTAGTTTAGCTCTCCCACTGCTGATGTTTTTAGATTTTCTTATTTGAATTTCTGTCATATTACTTAAAGAAATATACTAACCTAGGTTTGGAAAAAAACCCCACACACATTTGTTAAGAGTATATTATATAGATAGCACAGAATACAGAGGAATGTACCAAATTAAGCAACAAAAGGAGCATATCCCATAGTATGCTATAGTAGCAATGTGATATAGTAAACATGACCAAATGGTGAGTTTCACTGAGTCAACATGTGATTCCAATCTTTATTTGTCCTTTTACAAATTAAATGCAGCTGGAGCAAAGTGTAGCACAAAGCTCAGGTGCAGAAAAGATCTTACAAGAAGAGAGCTAGTGTTTATTGCTAGCTCACTCTTTCAAAAGCTCTAGGTTTGTGTGATTGGGGGCTTAGAAAGTCAGTTCTCTACCATAAAATTAGACATTCCTAATTGTGATGCAGTTAATAGTTACAATTCGGAGGGCTGTACTTTATATTTACTTGAATCTTACAGCAATTTTGATGATGTCATTCAAACAATCTCAGTTTGCAAGAGGATGTGGAGTTCTATAAAACAGCAAAAATGGACTTTTTTAAGGTCAGTGGATAAACTGCTTAGTTGATTAAAGTAACTAGAATACTTTGCTCAAATGGAGGAAAAAATGTTAGTAACAATGAATATAGCACCATGCTTCAGGCTGTTTCATGCATCTAGCCAACTTCGCCAAAGAACTAAGCTTCTGAAAACTAGTAAGTACACTTTATTTTATGCATCACTTGGGATAACTGTTTTCTGTAGTTACATTTCTGTATTTCTGCTGCACTAGAAATATCTCCATGGGAGATGAGAGGTGCTAGAACAACCAGATGGCACTTGCTTATATTTATAACATTCACGTCTGGTGATAAACTCTATGAAACATGACAAAAGATTAAGAAATGCCTGCGTTATAGTGAGGAATAAAGGTTTAAAACTAATTTCTTGAGGTTATATAGTAATCTTAGCTGATGCTTTAAGACATTAAGCTGGACAATGCTAGAAGCTGGCTGTAACTTGCAGAATGTTGGCCTCATGTAAACTAGAAATGAGCTAGCCCAAGACCTGATTCTAGGTATATTCACACACATACACAACTGTTGGCATAAAAATAGTTCCATGATTACAAACGTACAATGTTTTTCAGAATCAAGGTTTATTCAGGACTATTTGCCCTCCTACCTTACCCTGCTGCAACTATGAAAAAATAATACTTTTAAATGTACCAAATAAAATCTCCTTTCATGTCTTGGTTCTGCTCCTGCAACAGTTAAAGTGCTTCCTTCATATGCTGTGAGATTTTCTTTTTTCACCTTCCTCTTGGAGATTTGCACATATGAATCACATTAAAAGACACAATGAGTTCTTCAGGTTCACTTATGAAGGAAAAACTACCAAAACTCAATGCTAGACCTGACTGAAGGGATCCTGGATCCTCACCCATTGTAGAGAGATCTTTTTTTGTCACTTAATAGCACCACTTCCCTTTGGAGAGGTAAGGAGTAACTCCATGAACACTTTTTTTCTCTCAAAAATGGTAATACCTGGAATTCATTTGACTAATTAGGTAATACCTCTAATGCAAGTATTTATACCTGAGCCTGTTACTCTCTTATAGTCAAGGGAACTCATGTCCAGAGAACTATTAATCTGAAACCAAAATAAATCAGATAACTTATACCCTAAAATGCACTGTTTTCTCTGTATTTGCTCTAAAGAGCTCTAGATGACTAACAGAGCTTAACACTGTCTACACTATAACATCTAAAGGTAAATGAGATATCCTACATCAGGTTTCCTGTATTCCAAACTTCCAGCTGCTGAAGCACATTATGCTTTTTTCTGCAAGATTAGTACCCTGTTAAGATATTTGTCCCCTAAGAAAATATTTGCTCACTGTTACTGTGTTTAAACACAGACTACCCTATTAGGGTTTCTGCAGTTCTGGAAGGCAATGCCACATTTCTTGACATAAGCCTATTCTAGTTTATCAGCACGCTGTCTGCACTATGTACACCATGCTGGGGTACAACCTGCTCTTGATGGTCACACTACTGTCAAAGAGGGAAATTATACAACCTCCTGAATCTTACCCGAAATTCCTCAGGTTACGCAGCTGTTAATTAAATCATCTCTTTTGACTTCAGTGCTCTGGGAGTGCATGCTTAGCTACCTATCCATTAGGATCTCAGTTCTTTTTCAGAGCCACTGTCTCACAGTAAATTCCCTGTTGCTGTAAACATCTTGCATTTTTGTTCCTAGACATGCGACTTCCAGTGAAGTGGTCCAGCTACCCCTCACAGAAACAGCGAGACACTGACATGAGTGCTTGAGACCTCTGTAAGGTTCAGCAAATGATTGCCCCATTACCATCCTCATTTCTACTCCTCTCTTCTTTCTTCATTTTCTACAGTTCCCTCCAGTCCACTTTTCTTCAACCCCTTCTTTGGGCCTTACCAACTCAACATCATCTCCTCCACTCTGGCTTTCATGCTCTGTGTTGTCCTTAAACTGCTGCTCTCTTCACGTGCAAGACAAGAAAGTTAATACTTCCCCACTTAAGTGGGATAATTTTTCACCCTGTCTTGCTGCTCATTTCTCCTTTTATCCCCCACCTATCCAACACATCGTTTTCAAATGCCGCTTGTGTGCTTTCCTCATTTCAAGCTCCGAAGTCAGCTTAAAATCTACCTCAAGCACTTTACTCAAAACAGCTCTCACAGAATCCCAGACGACCCATTTCTGACCCAAGCTCAAAACCAACGCTCTCCTGATCCCCTTTGACACTGCCACCTGCCTGCTACGTCAAAGGGCCTTTTGCTCCAAGCTTCCACTACCTTGATGACAACTGCCTATTCAGGTCAGGCAAAACATTTTGATATTTCTTTAATGCTCCTCGTGGGACACCTGCGGTCCCCAGGAGGCTGGGGCTGAGAAGGGCTTGGGGTTTTGATCGAGGTGATGAGAGGAGCCCCGCAAGGGCCCCAAACCGGGGAGACTTTCGCGCCGCTTTCCCCTCAGTCCTCTCTC
>NW_009636276.1:0-31981 GCF_000690535.1 Cariama cristata
AGCAACCCCCAACTCACCTCTTTGGCTTTGCTGAGGATCTTCTCCACGAGGATGAGGTAGTTGCCGGCGTCTCGGCTCACCAGCTCTTGCAGGCTCCAGCAATTCAGGCACAGCCCAGCTGCGAAGGAGACAGAGCCACCATCACTCACAGCCCCATTCAAGAAGGTCACGGGAGAGATGAACAATGGGAAAAGGTCAGGGCAAAGTTGTTCACCGCCTGCGTCAGATCATGGTGGAGGAAAAAAAAAAAACCTCATGCCCTCATTTTGGACAGATCTAATCTCGCCAAATGGAGCTTATCTCAGCAGCATCACTTTGTACCCGAGCACCTTCATGCTCTCACTCAGGCAGCCCAATGTGCTCAGCTGCATTGGATGCCTCTCCCCTGTGGAGATTGGGTAGCTGACGTGCCGGCGCTGCCAGGTTCCTGCTGCACAGGCCAGAGGGACACGCGTGGCATGGATGGATGCCCACCTTCAGTCTGCCTGGGTATAGAAAACCCACTAGTGTGAACCCTTCTGCCCTGCTGCCTCCAGGCTCAAACATCCCAGATGCATTATCCCAACAATAAACTCCCTCAAACCCTGCAAAATTCAGCTCCCCGTCGGGCACACATCCAACCCCCCCCCAGCTACATCACACCCAAAGGGAGATGCTGCATCTCCCCAACCAGCTTCCCCAGGCCCTAGAGATGCGCCATCACATCAGCATTGCTACAGTCAGAGTTCATAGCAGCAGTATTGTTAAGCTTGCCCAACATTTATTCCATCTCTTAGCACCTTCAAATTTTTATTAAATGTATTAAAACCCCACCAGGAGATTACCCAGATATTGAAAGAGGAGAATTGCTGTGCAAAGGGATGGAAGGTCCTTCACCCCAGTTGACTGAAACCCTCCTGGCCTCCATCCCTAGACGTCTGCCCCTCGCTGCTGGGACCCAACGGTGACCATGGGCCAAGATGTTTCCCGAGGCTGTTGCCTTTCTTGGTGGCCAGGGCCAACTCCCAGATGGTCTTAGAAGAAATGATCTGTGCAAAGGCTGCCGGGCACCTCCATTCATCCTGGTCTTGCATCCCAGGGATGGAGGCAGTGCTCTCTGGCACTGGATCTGCAGACTAAGAAGGGAGCAGCACCTCCTCCTCCTCCTCTTCCTCTCTCCCAGGGACCCCACCACTGCACACAGTCTCCTGGAGAAAAGTTATGGGGAAATTTCAAGCAAACAGCCTAACAAATATCTGAGAAGGGTCCGTGTTTGCATCTCCCCCATCCCACATTGCCCTGGATTTTTACACCAGGAGTGGGCGCAGGGCAGACATCGCACACAGCTTGGTCACAGCCCACGGCACGGTTCAGGGGTGCTAGCATCAGGGCTCTTCCAAGCTCAGTCCAAAAGCAAAACCAAGAGAAACAGAGCATTTCTCGCTGCAGGGAAGTGAGGCTAATGATCAGAGAGGAAAAATAAATATAAATCCTGCCGCTCTTCACTCACACAGTCTATTAAGTGGCACAGAAACATAACAAATACCAACCCATGCATGTTGGCTGTCACGTTGGCGTTAACAAGGAAGAAACAACACCGTGAGCTAGCAAGGGGACAGCAGCCTTCATCACAAATCTACAGGTTACACTGTCCGTCCCTCAAACATTATTCCCAGCTGCAGAGGCTACAAACTCATCAAATATAGAGACATGTAAATGCCATAAAAAATACCTTTAGACACCTTCTAGGTGTTAAAAAAGATGAAAAAAAGATGAAAAAAGGCCAGAGGAGAGGTCTGCCGTAGCCCAGCTGGGAGTAGGATGATGTCAAAACACGCACAACTAGCGCTAAGGTTGCAAAAAGGCCTTCACTTGTCCCTCCCCGTGGACAGGCGTTTGCCCACCAGGACACACACTATTTCTATGGCTTTATGCCTAGCTCGTAGCTGAATTAACAGGGCAGGAGCCTTCCCCCATGGGAAAGCCCCCCCACTACCATGCAACTTTTTATTTTCAATGAATCAACACTTCCTAGCAGAGAAAGATCCTGCTGGAAAGTTTCCAAGGAGCTCAGATGCACTCGCTGTTAATTACAGTCGCAATTTTTAATTTGTCTCTGGTACACCCGGCATCTTGCTGGGTTTGCTGATACCCGCGTGCAACCTCAGATTGTGATATCTTGTCAGCGAGGGCATAGCCACAGCGACCCGGTAATTCAGTGATGCTCCAGGTTTCCTTTGAGCCACTTTCATAAGCCAATGCGATGGCACAAAGTCATGGCTCTGCCTAGGATGACTCTGGCAAATTGCTCAAATAAATCAATATTGTCCCAGAGCACAGTATCCTCCAGGGAAAGCCCCAGCACCTGTGAGATAGTCAAGAAAGCAACCGGCCAAGCAGAAGTGGTCAGAGCTGCCGAGAGCTTTGCTGACCTTGGCAAGAAGCGGCTGGGCTCATGTGGTGCCTTGAAACAACCCGTCCTGCTTCGCCTGGGAAGATTATTTCACCCGTGAGAGCCCAGTCCCACTGTGGCCAGCCAGGATGAAGCCTGGCCGTGCAGAGCAGGATCCGCAAGAGCAGCGGAGCTGAGCTCCGTCGAGGTGCATCGCCAGATGAGGAGAATGCCGCTTCCTGCGTGAGCGTAACCACAAATACAAATAGCCCAGCAAGATGCAGGCTCTTTCCTTCCTCTCACTTCTAGCGAGGGAGGAGGAAATTGCGGTGGCAGTGGCTCGCTGCGTTATTCTGCGCTGAATGGGGCAGAGAGAGAGATGCTGGGCTGCTTTCCTGGGGAGGAGCTGGAGCAAACCCGCTGTGAATGGGCTGGGAGGACAGGCAGGTTAGCAGGGACAAGGACAGGGCTCAAGTGAAGCATCTTACAAATATAATTCAGACCTGAGGTCTTCTGACCCATTTTTGGGTCTTCTACAGGAACTGTGAGCTGAAGCTCACAAGCTCACAGCTCACAAGGAGGCAACCAGGTATATTTGAATAATATCATTATAAGCACAATTTCCATTTAACTCATGGTGATGGCAAGGCACTGGGATTACCCTGAGATTAAGCTAAACGCTGCTGAGAGGCAGCAGGCTGCCAGCGTCTGAGCTCCTAAATTTGGCAAAGCAGCATTAACCAAAGAGACACCAGAACAGCTGTGTCCTTGCTAAAAATAGTCTCAAGCACAAAATGCAGCTCGGAAATCCTGGACACAATAAACAAAGACCACACAGCAAAGCAAAGTGTCCGGCACCATCAGGCATCAGTCAGGACAGTGGATCCAGACCTGAGTGGGAATTCCCTTCCCTCCGCACACAGTCCAGGTCATGAGCATCCAACTACTGGGAGCAGAGTCAGCGCCTGCAGCCCTGTCTCCTGCATCCAGACTAAAAAGGTTATTTGGGCATGGAGGGTGGTGGTCCTACTATGCACAGATCAGGAACAAAAGCCACAGGTGACATTAAAAGCAGAAAGAAGCCACCCGCCTGCAAGCACCCTCTCCGTCCCTCTGCAGATGTCCTGCATCCGCCTGGGACACAGCTGGGTGCTGCGGTAGCACCTGGGGACTTTTATGAACTGCAGAGCAGCACTGGGTTTATTCCCAGGCCAGGGAGAGGCTGCAGCCAGGTAAGAAACCAACTCCGGAAAGTTTTATTTGCGGCCACTTCTCCATCTCGGTGCACCTGAGCTGCTGCTTTGCTGCGATGGTGAATCGTGCCACCGTACCAGGTGAGGCCATAAATCACAGGGACAACTCAGCAGCAGTGTTTTACACCAGGTCAGAGCAGCCCAGAGCACCAAGTCCAAACTGGGTTTGTTCCACTATCCCAGGTATGCTGAAAACCAGTAGTGCCAGACAACGCCAGGCACCCTCCCTGTCCCAGGGTGGACAAGGGTAGGATGGGCACTGAGGGCATGCAGGAAGCTTGAACGAGGCTTTCTCCTGGACTTTGCACTTGCTCTTTAAATCCAAAAAAACCATTTCTCACTGTGAGATGCAATGGAGGCCCCGAATCTGCATGAATCGCACAGCTCAGAGATGCCCCGAGATGTCCCCCAAGGCGAGCGGAGGGATGCTCCCTGCCATGGCTGCAAGCAGGAGCTGTGCTCCCTGTTATCCCCTCTCTCTTGAGTTGTGCAACCACTGGAAAGTCCTGTGGAGGGAGGGAAACACTTCACCGCACTCACCCAAGCCCATAGCAAGGCAGGGTTTGCAGAGCTTGGGCAGGTGCCCCTTGGCTGAGGGAAATAAAAATCACACACACAAACTGCTCAACGCCTTAAAGGAGACTGCTCCATGCAGGAGCTGCGGGGTGATCTCCAGCTCTGGAGGTATCAAGATCAGCTGTTAAAGATGCACCTTGTGCAGGCAGCACAAACCAGAATGTCACTTTCCAGCCCCTAAATCCTATGAATTTGTCACAAGAGGCACCGGAGACCTCCCAGTTAAAAAAAACCTGCTTACATCCATCCTGCCCTCACGCTCATCCATCCGGTTTTGCTCCACGAAAACAGCGACCCAGCACTATTTATTTTTTCTTTATACACAGAGAATGAGTCAGATTTATCTGCCAGCAACACAGGCAGCCCAGAGCACATCATGGCCCCAGCTGCAGGATGCTGGGGCTGCGACACGCGGAGTTGCAGCAAAAGCAGGACTAAGCTGTGCTTATCCCAGCATCCTACAGAGCACACTTACACTGAGCCCAACATGACACAGACCCAAAGAACAATCTCCTTTTGGGAGAGCAAAACCCATAGCAAAGCCTCTGAGGAGGGACCCAGCGCTGGGCAGAAGCTGCACCAAGACCCCCGCATCGGGAGGGAGTTGGGGCGAAGCGCACGCTCTCGCTTTGATCGCTATCGGCGTCGATGAAGATGCCTGCAGCGTGCCGGGAGCCGGGCAGCAGCGGCTCCGTGGGCGGCCTCGGAAGGATGAGGCTTCGCAATTTCTTTTCTGAGAAGTACACCGAGACGCCCTCCTCCCAGAGCAGCTCCTTCCTGACCTCGGTGGTTGACATTTCCCCCTCGCCGCTCTTCACAGGGGGGCAACTGGCAAGTCGGAAAAAAAAAAAAAAAAAAGAGAAATAAAGCAGCAAAAGCAGCAATATCGTATGCCCAAGCCGCCTTCGCCCACGGCATTTGGGCTGGGCATCAGTTCCCGGTGCCATCAGGGACATAGTTGGAGGGGTGAAAAGCAGATATCTCCGTTTCCTCCCTCCCCCAGACTGCTCCCACCATTTCCACTACGTCCTCACCAGAATAAGGTGGTTTTCTCCAAGGGACTGCCCAGAGGAAGGGCCAACTCACAGCAGTTTGTCAGTAACAGGGTTGGAAATGCCCAAAGCAGAGGGGACAGCAAAAGCCCTGCAGTCACAGCATCCCCTTGGGATGCATCCTGCACTGCACAGCAGTCCAACCTACAGCTTCCATATCCAAGCAGCTGCTCAGAGCCCCCTGAGCAGGGCACAGCGGCATCTCCCAGGGTTGGAGCCACCCCAAGAGATTCCACCCAGCCTGGGCAATGATTTCAGCCAGAAAATCCACCATAAAGCTGGAAAAATCAGTTTAAAGGCTAAAATTTGCAAGGTGTAATAACCAGCGCACCTTAATTCTGCACTTAGACCTGGAAATAATTTCAGACATTGCATTTCACTACTTGGTGACTAGCTGGAGGATCCCCACACCAGACTTCTGCTCATTCCCCATGAGGGTATTTAGATGCCTGCAACTGAGCAGGATCTTAAGCTTCTCTTCATCAGAGCTGAGCAGACTGGATGCCACGTGAGAGGTACCATCACACATTCTCTCCTTCTCCAGCTCATCAGTGACCTTCATCCATCCTCCCTCACCAGCATCCTTCATCTTCTCTGACTCACGTGCATCCTTCATCCTCTCCGACTCTCATACAGAGACACAACAGCTCCTTCCCATCCCTGGGACCTTTCAGGCACTGGGCTGCCCTACAGCCTCTCCAGTAACTCCCCATCCACCACGATCCTCCAGCCCCTCTCTGGCTCCAAAGTACGGCATCCCCAGCACTGCCAGCAGCCAGACCCAAGCCCAGCATTCTCCTTCACCAAAGGCTCCCCATTTCACTGCTCACCAGCAAGAAATAAAATATTTTTCTTCCTTTAGCACATTCTGATTTGACTATCATCTCTCTCCAGCAACACGGAAGAAGGCAAACTCTCTGACGAGGGTCTCCACGAGGAAACGGAGATTGTCTTTCCTAGCACTTATCTAACAGGGCTTTTTTGTGAGTCGGAGACCATTAATTTTAATTTTTTAACGATCAGGGATAATCAGAAAAGATTTTCTGTTTAGACTGCAGAGCCAACCATGGGCTCATCCAGGGTATAAATCTGTGACGGCGAAGGCACTCGCACTTCCCCTCTGTGCTGCCTTCACAGACCTCAGCTATTCAGTCGCTCATGCGGAGGGCGGGGGGAAATAACGCATTGGAAGCGATTACTCACCCACTCTGGAGCAACCTCCTGTAAAATTATCATGTAAAAATAAAGCATTAAATAATTTCAAAATTAATGAAATTCTAGCAAGGTCTCAGCCCAAAAAGCTGCGAGGTGGTGCATGTTATTTTGGTGTACAGAAATGTTAAAAAGGAGGGGAAAGCGAACAAATTGGGAAATAGAAGTGATATAAGAAGTTAAAAACAAGAAAGGAGAAGGCTACAGCACAGTTAAGAACAAGATGGAGGGACTCATTGACTAGATGAGGAACAGAGCCCTGCCATAAATAACAGCCTGGAGCTGACACAGGACAGCAATAATTAAACTGTTGCTTGCAACATGTGGAAGGCAGAAGAACGTGAAAACATTTCTGCTCTGTTTTTGAAAAGCAATAGGATACACTGTTAAGGGGTGTAGGTACATCTGTGCACGATGCTCTGTTCTCCCTAAATCGTATATATTACTGCAATAACAAAATACTTCCTACCCCAATGGCAAGGGGGTAGGATGTGAAACAGCAGCTCTTCAAAAAAAACCAAACACGTCAAAAGTCAGCAGGGCTGGAGAGCCCACATGGGAGGGCACTAAAGGTGTTGGCCAAGAAGCCCTGCCCTAGGGACTGTCCAGGAGTGGTACCCTGGGGCGAGAGCACAGCAAAGCTATTAACATCGCATCCACCACCGACGGCGGAAATGGGGTTCGCCGGTCACACTGAAGATTTTTGGCAACAGCACAAATGCTTTTGATGAAAGAGAACTTTCTGATGTGTAAAATGCCTGAGATTCTCCCAGGAAAAAAAGGTCATTCTGCCAAAGCCCACAAAACCCACATGAAGAGGACTGAAAGCCAGCAGGCGGAGAGACGGGGGAAAATCATTAGAAATGAGGAATCACTGGGCAGCACAGCTGCTTCCAACAGAGCCCAGCACCACCCGACCCCTGCCCCATACGGTCTGGTCTTTGCTAATGAGCTGCAAAAATTATGAAGTCGTTTTTTAAAGGTTACCCTAACACAAACACCAGCACAGAGGGGCTGGGATTAGAGAAGGGCAGACTTTGTGAGTGACACAGGAATTGATTAATTATAATTACAGGAAGAGGTGAGTTATGCGGCGCACAATGAATTGCTTGGTGAGATGGACTCCTTTGGACACGCACTGTAATGGTGCCAAACGCGAGGTCGCGCTTCCAGGAACCAGGAATGTAGGTCACACTTCAGGGCCTGCTTCCCAGAACGTGGGGAGACCAAAAGGACTCAGGAGTCCTGGTCCTAACTGCATGAACCAAGACCCAGGGAGATGCTAGAGCATGGGGAGCTGGCATCGCTCCGGTGGGTGTGAGGAAACAGGCACGGCAAAAGGGATTACTCCAGTATTTGGCAGCAGGTAGGATACCGTTTGCATCTCTTCGTTGACTTACAGGTAAACAGCAAAGCAGAAGGGGTTCAAAGAACTGCACAGACAAAAGGAAATCTCAGTTTGACAGCCCCCAAATTCATTTAATTTCTTCTGTCTGCAAGAGGATTTGGGAGTCATTTAATTGCAGCTTACAAGTGCAACTACGAGGAAGAGAGGTTAAAATGACATATAAAAATTGCTTCAGCTCATTGCTGCTCTGCCCTCACCACCACCATCCCAAATCCCTTCACAGCCCTCTGAATACGGCTCACATCTTTATGGCCACCGTGGTATCTGATCGACATTTAAATAAAGTCGATAACAATATCTCCATGCTTGCTTCTGACAATGCAGCAGAGATTACGCCCATAGGTTTGGAGGACTGTATGCATCAAAGCAAGGCAAGGCTGGCTGATTACACAAAGGAGTCTCTCCTCGTGGCGAGCAAAGACTTCTCCTCTCTCCAGCTCATGCATCGACAACGGGCAAGACGCACGACTTCTCTGCCAAATCTTTACATATGGAAGAGCTAACATGACTTGTTTTAGCATCTTGGTAGACCTTGCTACTGCAACAAGAGGCTCAGGAAGACTGACTAGGTTGGATCTCACCTCTAACTTTGAACGTTGGAAGGGAGAAAAGGCCTCCAAGTCTCTAGTAGCACCAGCAGCTCTCTCTTACCCAGGTGCCCAGGTAGGTCAGCAGATCATGCACAGAGGAACAAGCTCATGGTTAACGGGTCACCTACCAGCCCATCTGCTGGAGACAGCATCTCTGCTAAGCCCATGTAGACATCTTTCCAGTGCATGGTAGATCCTGTCCTCTGTGCACGTGGTGTGCTGCATTTTAATTCATCTCCTAAAGAGAAAGAAAGAAGAGAGTGAGTACACTGGGCCCTTAGTCAAGTGCAAGGAAGAGGGCACTGTAACACTTCTACTGTAGTGCAGACAAGACGCTCCTGATGAAACACCACCCCATTACTGCCTCCTGTCACCCTGACCAACCCCAAAGCCAGTGATGTACCTTGCTCTGCTAGCTGTCATCTTCCCCTCTGCTCCCCGATTCCTTCCAAAACTTGGCAAAGAAAAGGAGGGACACATGTCCACGACTTGATCACGAGAGGCTGTGGGGCCAAGGCACCCTCCCCCTGACCTGCTTCAGGCATATCTGCCTTCTCATAACTTCCGTCTGCGGGACAGATCAAGTCTCGTTCACGTGCCTGTGGCAAGGAGGTAATCTTGGGTTAGCCTCCATCGAAGATAACGCTGCAAGAGATTACAGTTGCAGCACCTTGCAACGGGCTCGGATGGGAATCATAGAACATCCCAGGCTGGAAGGTATCTCAAAAGATCATCTGGTCCCACCTAGGAGAAGTGATAGCAGAGCTCAAGCTCCTACTCCTTGTGTTAGACATGGATTGTCCTCATTAGTTTTAGTGTCCGCTGGCGATGGTCACAAACCCACTCCCAAGTGCCAATCTTTACCAGCCAGGAAAGCCTCCGGCACTGTCACCTTGCTGTCACACAGCCAACATGAAGAAAAGGTCCACGTGCTCTTGTGGCAATACAGGAAAATAGAGGGGACTTCAGCCCAAATGTCCGAACACATTGTGAAACTGGATTGCGTGCCTGGCTGCAACCTTTTCACAACACAGCTCTGTGCGTCTCGCCTCTCCTCCACTGCTCAGGGTGCAAACCTAAACCTTGGGCTGGCAGAGACTGTGCCAAGTGGAAGAAGATTTTATCCCACCCAATTCATATGGATCTGTCTGGGACACCATGAAAATAAAAGCAACTTGCCCAGAAGGTTTACTTCTCAGATCTGTCCTGACGGTGAGCAATGAAAGAGGTGCCTGGGCAGAGGTTTCCTTCTCCCCTGCAGTGCCAGCCCTGATGTCCAGAGGGACCCCGGGGAAGGCGTCTCTTCTCTCCCACAGCACAGAGATGGGTCCATCCCACAGACTTTTTGCCTCTTGGTTAGAGGCAACACAAATGCACAAAAATAATCCAGGAAAAAGAAATAAAACCTACCAATACTGCGAAAATCACCTCCCAAGGAGGCCTTTGCTTTCATCCTGAACAGCACGTTCCTATACCTATGCTACACGGTCATGTAGTTCTCAAAGCTACCCCAAAGTGCTCAATTCTCTGCTTACTTGGTCAACATTTGGCGCTCAGTATTCAGCGGTGGCTACGCCCATCGCAGCTCCCCACCGCCACCCTGGCAGGAGCAAAAGCCGCTGTGATCTCAGCAGAGGTTCCACCCGGTTCCCCCTGCTTGGTGCACTCAGCATCGCCACCTCCACCTACACTTAATTCCCACCAATTCCCCCAAAAGGGCTCAGTAAAACCGTCCCCAGCGGCTGGGGCTCCCCGAGAGCCTAGGGAGCGGTGAGGCCACTCCAGCCCTACCACTCGGTCCTTCCTACACTGGAGAGAAGCCACCAATGACTCCAAAGAGGCGAAAGCAAAACACACAACGAGGAACCACTGACCTGCCAAATGCAAGCTCTCTCCTTTACCCCAAAGAGGCTCATGGGCTCCTGCCTCTTATGTCCCACAGCCTGTTATTATGGTCTTCACCAAAAGTTTTATCCATCCACAGTGTGCGCGCAAGGAAAGCCCAAGAAACGCTCTGCTGCGGTGCCGAGGACTGAATGAGTGGGGAATCTGCACATCAGCACCTTAGTCATGACTTGTGGCAAGAGGAAAGCAGTGACTAAGAGCACGGCATGACTCATAAGCACCCTTTACAACACCCAGCTCACAAAAATACACCTCCCCACACGTCAGCTTGTTTTAGAGCACAGCTCCGTCCTCGGAAGGGAACACGCTCCTCACCGCACGCTCAGGGTGAGCCCCACACCGGCCCAGCATCCCTTCCCGATGCCTCTCATATCCCAGCACAGAACAGGCAGGGAATTTAAGGACAAAATATGACAAAGATATTACATAACTTTCAAACCACAAAACATGGTCTTTGGGTTGTTTTTTTGTTGTTTTTTTTTTTTTTCCTGGTGTGCTACAGACCACACATGAATCTAAACTTCTTCTCCCACAGCAGTGCTTATGGAAGCATTTTTCATGGGAGAAGACTCAGTTTGTCCACCACAACGGAGTCGAAACTTTTCAGCCTCTTCTACCGTTTATTCCCCAAACTCTCCCTTCCTTCCCACCCACGCTGAGCAAAATGAAAAGGCAGGGGACAGTTCTAGAGGACATAATCAGACTTTCCGAGGAGCTCTGTTAAGCATCTCAAGAACACTAAGAAAAAGAAGCGTTGAGGTCAAGGTTTTTAATCAGTGCTTTGCAATGGTTCATGAGGGTGCTGAGCAACTCTGCAAAAAAGAATTTGTCCCTTCATCATCTCCCTCCAGCTGGACTCCCCGTAGCAGAGCTGCTAAACCAAGAGCTGCTTTGGCAAAACCCTAAGGTGCAAGGTATTGAGAGCAGGTGGAAGGGACAGCGCAGTCGCTGTGGGGTGAACTGCCTGCGGTCACGTTTCACAACTCAACCAGGGCAAATGCCGTCACGCTCTGGCACCCTTCGGGGACACCCTCATCACCAAGGCCGGCCGCTGCTCTGCGCATTTCCAAGCAGAGCAACACGTTGCAAAAGATGTGGGTTTCCCTGCCTTCTCCCCAGATGTCGACAACACTTTCAAGAGAAAGCACAACCACCACCCAGGAAAAGAGAAGGGATTTGATGGACCAATTGAGAGAAAACAGTACGGAGCATACCAAGAGACCTTCTGACAGTGGATTGTCACAACTGTCCTGACAGCAGCTCTGCAGGCGACACAACACGGTGCCCACACATCCGTTCAGCCTCTACGTGAAGCACTTCGAGATATTGCTCCTAGGAGGCAGGAACAGAGGGGACACCACAGCAGTTGTGTGGTGATTATCTGTTGACTGATTATCACCCTTGGACAAAGCTTTAACTACCTCTCTTCAGAGAGCATTTTGCATACGGAAAAGCATGGCCAGATCGACTGCCACTCCTGCTCTGCGCAGTCTTAGCAAGAGCTGAGCAAAGCAAGCAGAAGGGCTTTATCCCACCACACCTCGCTCATTCATCGGACCCCAGCCCTATAAAATCAAGCTATGGGACTTCAAGCCCTGGATATTCTCTAAGATGAGATTGGTTTCCCTTCTCCAGTAACATTGCACCTTAAAATCAGCCTCCAAATACCATGCAAACCATACAGTCATCATTTAAGGGGCAGAGAAGTCAATGTTTGGAAAAGTTAAGCAATTTTTCTGCTGTCTCACAGCAACTTGTGGTACAACTGGGAGCAGAAGGCAAATCTCCAGCTCTCCGGGCACGTTCCTTACCCTCCATGCCATCCTCCTGCCACCTGCATTATCAGCACAGTCAGAAAGGACTGGACTTCTTGTAAGAAGATAGCTAGATCTCACCTAGATAGAGTCCCCATCGCCTCACACCTCTCCGGTCCATACATGTAGCTGACCAACCAAGATAAACATCTACCATCACACGTCCCAACAAACACCCTCCTCTCTGTCTCCCATGCAGGATGGACGCCCACCATCAGTGGGGTGTATCTGCAGACTGACCCAACAGAGGTGACAAGAGGAACTGACAGAGACCGAGAGGGGAACTGGGAACCCGGGAACCACAACCGTGCCGATCAGGGTGCAGGGAGGCGGGCGGCTCGCAAACAGTTCCAGGACAAGGCAGGCAGAGAGGAAGGCTTGCTCTCATTAACGTTACACCATGTCGGTAATGTTACGGCACTCTCGGCCACAGCGGTGACAACAGTTAAGCTTTCTGGTTTTAAGAATCCCATGTCCTGAGGGAAATCAATTTGCCTCGAGGTTTTCCCTTGTTTTCGACAAATGGCCAACAATTAACATTGTCATGGGCATGGGGCAAAGTTGAACCTACCCCCTCAGAAGTCCTGATTGCCCGAAAAGGTACCTGGTAATTTTCTAACAAGGTAAAAAAACCAATGATTGAAGTGAGTGAGAAAAGGCATAGCACACCAAAGCTCAGTTTGGAAAGCATCTTAAGAGTGTTTGTGAAATTGTCCCAGCACCTTGCATGGATGCAAGATCTTGGAGAATTTCCATTTGAGATTGCTTAGTTAGAAGTCTTCATTCATCTCTGTCACAGTTAAAAAGGTGGACAGATAAATTACAATGTTCCTGTTAATTAACATCAAATAGGTAAACATTTATCCCTTGGTAGAAAGCACGAATTTGCTGATTATTGTTTTCAGATTTTCACTTGTTGTCCTACTTTGAGGCACAAGGTTTGCAAAAAACCCCAAAGTTTTCAAAGAACATGAAAAAAACCACCACCACCAAAAAAATATATTCTTTTGCTGGGTTGTGAAGCCTGAGGCCACAGGGAGCCCTCAGGGTGTCACAGCTCCACGACAGGGGCTTTCCACTCAGCTAGGACAGGCTGTGGTTCCCCCACTTGCCTTCACCGCCCTGGGACCTTTCCTTTTCACGGTTTTTCTCCCGTTCGGTATCAGAGCAAAGGAAAAGACCTCAACTCCTTCATGTCCAGGATGATTCTGCCCCAGGAGCAGAAGGTCCCTCTGCACACAGCAGCCAAGTCAAGGAGATGACTGAGGCCATTAGCAGTTCCCACATGGTTGGGACAGGGCACATGAGAAGCCAAACCAGGGGTCACAAAGGCTTTTCTGCAAGGAGAAGCACTTTTCTTGTATTAAGGTCCATGTGAATCCTATCTTCAACATCCAAAGGACTTCTCTGATCTCCTCCTGTAGTGGTGAAGCCCAGGACAACCATCATTAGATGGGAACAGAGGAAGAGAGCTCAAAGATCAAGTCTAAAGTTGATGTTCCCAAATAAAGTAGTGAAGGGAATTAGACCACCCCTTCTCAGGACAAGGGGCCACCTCTGATCCAACTAGCAGGGCAAATCCCTGCCCACCCACCCCAGACAGCTCCATCATGATGCTTTGGGGAGGCACCACCCCAGTCAGCATCCTGCCCTGCTCTAATCCACTCCTCCTAAGAGAGAAAAACCAGACAGCTATGTAATAACCTTCCATGATAGCAAATCCCAGCAACATCTCCTTGAGACGCCCGTGGGCAGGAAAGTACCTAGTTGAAAGTCCTCTACCTTCCCAGAGGGGACCCTGCAGCAGGGAAGCAAGGCACCACTCTAGCAGCACCGGAGAAAGCCCCCGGGTACCTTCACAGCAGGATAATGCCCTTTCCTGCCCCGATTGTTCTGAGGCTGCTGGCTGAGCATCTCGGGCAGGAAACTGGAAAGGAAAAACAAGTCCCTTGGCCCACAAGATCAGCTCATGAACAAACTGCCCGGGTTTGCTGCAGTTGTAATGGATGGAGGGACATGGACCGCCTCGCAGAGATGCTAACTCACAGGTTAGTGCGAGGAGGTGGCTCGGCACTTGGCTTGCTGCTGTGGTGGGGCTTAGGGCGTTGGGGGAAAAAAGGGTAAGAAGCCTGATGAGAAGAGAGCTTGGGCTGATGCTGCAATAGAAGAAAAAAACCACTTAATTGGGAATTGAAGCAAATGGATTCTAACCAGAGTGTTTTTCAGGGCAAGATCCTCATTACAAGCACCCCAGCAAGGTCATCATCTCTCTTGAGCTACACCTCAGCTTTCTGCCTCCTCCATTTCATCCTCAAAATGGGCAGTGGACAACAGGGAGCATGGGAGCTTTGGGAAATGCCTCCCCATTGCAGCAGAGGAGCTGGATACGCAGCTGTGCCATGCAGCAGAGCAAACACACGCGTGGTACCTGCTTCTCCAATGAAAGTGTCTGTTTTTCTTAGATTACAAAAAAAATCTTGGTTTTTAACAATCCTTAGCTTGCAAGATTTTACTGCCTCCTCTACACCTCGTATGGGAACCAAAGATGGAAATGCAGAGCCAAGAGAGGGAGCAGCTGGAGGAAGCCTCTGCAGAAGTCGGGGCAAAGAAGGGAGGAACCTGCAATTTTTAAGATTCAAACTCCAGCCTTCATGTGTTTACTACTCAAGTTTAAGTGCTCTGCAAAGAGCAGGGAGATGACGGTGATAAGATGTTCGTTCAAACCACACAAAGGCAGCGTATCAAAAGATCCAGGAGGCAACTGGTTTGAAAAACATCCTTTCAGGGTGCTCGCAAAGAGGAGTAGACCATCCAAACACACCGGCACCACGCGACTTCCTTATAGGGCCTCGGGTTCCTGCCCCGCTGAGCAAGGACAAAAGTTGCTCTTACCCCGAGGAGTAAGAGCATGTCGAGCCATGGCAGGGAACATGAGTGACCTTCGCTCCTTGGACTGCAAAACCTCACCTCCAGGGAGTCTCCACTCCCCAAACCAACAGAGGAACAGGCAGCAGAGAAGCAACATGAAAAATCTTTTCCAAAACCCAGTTGGCAAAACCCAGACCAAGCCCTTACTGAATCCTGGCCATGGAAGACCAAAACCAACCACCGATGAGGCTATGGAGGGCAAACACAAGAGAAATCTGCTTAGGTGTCAGCACCCACATCTCTGGAAATCCACCCATACACCTACTCACCCACCCAAGCCTTGTTGGCTTGCTGAGATCATCACCATTACCGCTGCCAGGTAGTGGTACAGACTTGAGAACAAGGGATAGGACCGAAAAATTTGTCATTAGGTCTGATTTCTTGAGAAGTCAGTCATAGCAGTGCCTGGGCACCCTGCGGGACTGTCCTCTTTTCTCGTCTATAAAGCAAGGAGTCAAAGTACTTAGAACAGGACAGATAACAAACGTGAACTACAGCAAGGTCCCCATGATGCTATCTGTTGTACTTAAACATAGCAAAATACAACCAACAGGCAAACAAAACCAGGAAAAAAAGATGTTATCCCCTTCTGTTACCTTCCTCCTTTTCTTGGGGTGTGGAGGGAGGAAAAGAAAAGGACACCAGAAATTAAGCATCTTCTTCCAAGACATAAAGGAGAATCTGAAACAAAAAGCTGTAATTTACTGCTGTCTGCACAAACCCAGCTCAACCACCTTGTACCATCTGGTTTGGCAGTGGGCACACCAGAGGCGTAAGGGCACGTGGACATCTCATTCATGCTCTATTCCAAGGTGGGACATGAAGATCTCAGTGCTGGGTCTCTGAGCAAGGCACATGCAGAGCAGGATTTAGGGGGTAAAAAAAAAAAAAATCACACAGGCTGTTGGGAAGGGGCAGCAGGACAAGATCACTGAGCACAGGGCTGGAAAGGCAGGCTAAGGGGTGAACAAACGCAACTGAGGCCAATGCCGTGAATATTTACTGCCATCAGGGTACCAATGAATAAACCAGAGCAGAAACAGCTCCAAGGAGCAGTGCAGACACAGGGGTTTGGTCATAAAGATCCACAATACAAGTGTGCAGGAAGGAACACGTGCCAAGGAGGAGTCATCCAGACAGAAAGGCTCTGAGTGGTACACTTGCAATAAAGACATTGAGACCAAGGGGGTTTTTCAGAAGACCAAAACCTCCAGAAGGTCAATTGGGCATTGGATTGAACAAGCAACACCGGAAAGCATTTGGCCTCCTGGATGCGCAAAGTGTCTGGGGGGTTCAGCAATCACATCAATATGTACAAGTACAGCCAGGAACGAGTCATCCTGCTCATCACTGGCAAACTCCACATTCGAGGTGTCCAGCTACAGGGATGCATCTCTGCTGGGAAGGATGAGACTGTCCACTGGGAGATCCCACCAGTAACTGATGCAACCTATTTCTTGAACTGGTCTGGAAGGAAGATTTTCACAGCAATTAGCCCCCCACTCTGGGACTGCTGGAGCAGCACACGTAGAAAGTCTTAATGTAACAGATGAGCAACAAGCCATTATATGAACCGGCAACCTTTGAAATTGCTGTGGGATTTGCACATAATGCAGGACTGCGAGCAAACTGAAGTATTTGGAAGTGAAATGGGAAAGAGAGGTTTAGACAGTGATTTCGTCTTAAAGCGGCAGATAAAACTCACGGCACAAGAAGAAAATCTGCTTCTGGAATAATAACAGCATCTGTGCCTACAGGTTAACCGTGCTAAGGGGCGTTACTTCACTACAGGAATAGCACACGTCATCCCTACATGCCAAGAATAGGAAATGAAGATCTGATTTATTAGTGGTAAATGTTGTCTCGGGAAGAAGAGACGTACCAGTCTGGCAGCTCCCTTGAGGTAAAGATCTTCGGCGCACAGCAGCAGCATGGGACTTGAGTCCTCCTTGAGCAGCAGGGCAATGTTGTTGTCTTGCTGAACTGCAAAGCCTCATTTACACCAGAAAACGTGAGAACTGGGAAGCTTACTAAGACACAAAGATCGCTCCTTGTTCTCACCATGTCTGAGAATCGCGCTGAATGACAGACTCTCACCACAGAGCAGGGAAAGCACCTAACGTGCAAAAGCAGTTTCAGAGTCCTTTTAACATCAAACAGCACCGACAGAAGGTAACACAAAAGGGGCAAACCAGCACCCAGGTTTGATGTCCAGGTTTGGCTGCCTACTCCCCTCTGGGTGCCAGCCGGGCAGTCCCGCAGCAGGTCTGGTGGGGCTGGGGGCTGGGGGAGTTCTTTGCAGCAGTGCAGGAAAGGGGGCTCAACCCTGGCCAAGAAATCGAAACATGAGATGTGATTCATCTTACCAAACTGCCGACAGCTAAATTCAGACACCTCTTTGTGAACTACTTACCTGGGGTTGCTCAGCTTGTGCCAAGGGGTATCTAAGATGGGCACTTGCGTCCTGCCAGGACATGCCTGTCCCTCTCCACTAAATAAAGGTGATTCTCTCCAGTGCAGTCACACAGCTCCTGGCAGAGCTGGACTGGATGAGCCCAGCCATGGACTTAGATCATGAGATGCTTCTTTGCGGAAAGAAGTCCAAATTAATTCACAATACATATTCACGAAAGAAAATGGCTCTGTGGGAAGGCGCAGTGGTGGCCATCATATAGTCAGGGCACAGAGAGCATCCCTAAGCAGTGGACTGTAAGACAGTTTGAAAGTTAAGTCCCACCTCACAACTGCAGATCTGTACAGTCACTTCTGCTGCTGCTGCATCTGTCTGGCTACTGAGTATGGATACAGCATACCAGCACGCAGCAGAAATAAATGTCCATGGTTAGAAGGGAAAGGTCTCCAGCTTAGAAAAGAGCTTAAAAACATACTGCAACCAAAGGATGGAGCATCATCCAAGCTGGGGGCAAGAAAAAAAACATCCAGGAGAGGCAGAAATAAGGGGAACTGCTCTGCTGTCCTCCTGTAATAAGCAGCCTCTGGTCATCAATTTTGTGTCTAGTACTTTGCCTGCAACACCAAACCCACCAAGCAAGCGTCTAAGGTGCCATACAACTCCTAAAACTCGGAGAAAACCCGAGCACTGTGCACCCCAGGGCCATGCTGCTGGGCAAAGCTGCAGGCGGGGGAGCCAAGGGGGGTTAGAAATTACAAATCCAGACAGGGACTCTCCCTAATGCAGGGCAGGATTGGCTTTTTAATCACTCAGCGTGACTTTCCCAGCCTGGCACCACGGGCCACACTGATGCCTTGCTCTGATGGAAGGGCGAACGCACCGAAAGGGGGAATGCAGTGAGCTGCGAGGCCATGCCGCAAGGTAGGAGCAAGACCTGGGGGAGGGCAAGAAAGGGAGAGGGGAACAACACAACCACGAACCTCCGCACATACATGTGACGTCGGAGCCGGCAGCGCTCAGCATCACGTAGCCCTGAGCAACACCACCACCAAAAGAAAAAAAAAAGATGACATCCTGTGCATAGAAAGCAGGACTGCTGCGGTCACGGGAAGCAGGTTACCCGGGGTGCGGGTCTGCACGGATGCTGTAGCTCTGCCGCACAAGCAACACCTCTCTGCAAGAGCTGCAGGAGGAGGAGAGGCTTCCGGAGCGCCTGGGGATAAATATTTTGAACCTCCGGCGAAGTAGGGCAACTGGGGTTTGGGCTGTAGATCCTACAATACTGGCATTTTTCAGTGGTAATCACAAGTGGTTCCTTGCCGCAGGTCCCTCCGGTACAGCTTTGCTTTGTCCAGCAGGCACTAAGTACCCCCAGCTCAGGGGATCAGAAGAGAAAGCCAACAGGAAGCTGAGAAACCCCTAAGACAGGTCAGCTCCACACAAACAGCTCCATCCAAGCCCTTCGTGTTGCTGCAAGTGAGAATTATTTAACGGGATTTCCCAAATTCCATCCCCAAGATTACCTGCATTAGCAGGCAGAGCTAAAGGCTAACGCTTATGAGATGAAGATGCTGTGTACACCAGAAAAAAAAAAAAAAACAAACCCAAGAGATGCAAACAAACACCAAGTCCGAATTGCAACCGCTTTTTGCTTCGGAGACTCCGAGACAGAGGCTCCACAGAAAGAAAGAAAGAAAAAAAAATTAATTTCAAAAGCAGAGTCCTAATACCGCACACTTTAGTTGTCTTTTGCTCTGGGATCTGCTATCCTTGGGCTGATAAAGTCTCAGACATATTTTAGAGCATCAGGAGCAGGCTTCGCACCGCTCGCTGGCAGTTCGCTAGAAGCAAGCCCACACGTGCTCCAGGCATCAGGTACCGGCTGTCAAGGAGGTGGCTTTGCCGTGTCCCCCCTGTGGGTCAGCACGTGGGGTGGCCTTAGGACCAGCCCCGATGATAATGAAGATGCTGCTTTAGGGACAAGTTTTCAGAAGGGCATGCAATGAAAGCAACAAATTAAATCACGGTAGGAGAAAAAACAGGGCTGCAAGAACCTTAGCAAAAAGAACAAAATAATTGGAGAAACTGGTTTTGAGGCAAGCAAATTCCTCAGTGAATTGGACTGGATTTCAGCAAAATGCATCTGCTCGGAGGGTGCACAAGGTGAGGAGCGGAGAGAGGGGGTCTTGAGGACTCAGAACGAAACCTTTCAACTCATCATTTCGAAACAGTGTTTGCACCCATCTGACTGTGATTCAAAAAGTAAAAATCAAGCCAGAAAAAAAAAAAAAAAGAAAATTCTCATTTCTGATCAAATGAGACATTTTCCTTCACACACCAGCGTTTAGGTTCACATTGCAATAAGCAAGCCCCCACCAAGCCAGCTCTCCTGGGTACCAGCATCGCACCAGTTTTCAATGACACTGCCTAGAAAAACCAGTACCCAGGCTGGTACCTGCCCACCAAGGGTGCTTCTGTGCTGGTTCGCCCACCTCCAGCATCCCTGGGGCAGCTGTAATCCCGAGCACTGATGGTGCTTCTGCACCTTGAGAGCTCACCGGCCACTGCTGCTCAATTCTTCATCCTCTATGGAAACGCTTGTGGCTTCCTCGGAGCTGGGGCAAGGCATTAACCCCACGGCATGGGCAGGTGAAACGTCTTGCCTGCATCAGGGCAGGGAAATCGGGGCATCCCGGCTGAGCATGCTTGAAGGAGGAGAGCTGAGTGCTCAGCTTGCATCCTGATATATTTTTTTATGAATGGAAAACCTTTTCAATCATTTCCCAGCTGGTTTCCCTACTGGGAAGGGCCGGCTGGGAGAGCTGGGCTCCCCCGAGCCCCACCGCTGACTTGCCAGATGGTTGAGAGCAGGAAGGAGCTCAGCTCAGCGCCAGCAGCACCGGAGTATTGTTTATCTGCTGGTTCCTGTTTTTAGTTTTAGTCTCTGTTTTCTTTGTTCTAAAATTGCGTTGCAATGGTGATACCTGGTCTGAATGACATGGCGATTGCTTTGAAGTAAGAACCAGCCCAACACTTCACACTGTTGGATTTTCTTATCTAATAAAAAAAAAACCAACACAAAACAGAGGCCCCAACCCCAAAGCAAACCATGATCAGATTAACCCCCACACCCTTTGTTTTTAAACTGAATTGGAGCAGAGATTAATGACACTTGGGAACTCCTGGTATGAAGGCACACCCTGTGCACGTCCGATCCTCCCAAATCTGAGGCTGTCAGCAGGGATACGTTTCCTGGGATGAAGCAGGGATGCCACAGGCTCTCCGTACTGGAAGACCAGTTCAATTGATGATGGGATTTAACATCAGCAACTATTTGGAGGAAAGGAACCGACCAGCAAACTGTCATCCAAGTGCATCCTTATTGCAAAAAGGAAACTACAGGGGTATCGCTGCAGCTGATGCAGGATCTGATGATGATGGGCACCCAAATCCTCCTGTGGTCCCACTTGCCAGAGGTTCCTCCAGGTTTCAAGCACGAGGCAGATGTGCACAGGCTTCATCAGGACGATGCTGCTAGCAAAGACCTCTTGGTCATGCCCCTCATGGGCTCATCACCAGGGTCCTTCTCCTCTCACCAAGACAAAGGGACAAAGAGTGGTCAAAGAGGTGGCCCGTGGGCAGCCTGGGGGTTTGACGCTTCTTCGTTTTGGGTCTCATCAGACCAGAAAAAACCCTTTAGCCCCCAGAGACAGCAGCAACCCTGAAGGACACAGGGACACTGATGCAACAGGCTCTCCCTCGCTTCCCCTGCGTTCCCATCGCAGCACTGACACCCTTGAGCAGGGCCAGCCACATCCCCCTCCCCAGGGGAGGGCTCGGAGTCCGTTTTGGGCAGGCTTGGTGTGGGGCTGAGGCTGACCGCACCCTGCGACAGCTCTCAGCTACTGAAAGATCAAGCCCTCGCAGCCCCAAGCCACAAGCACAGATGGGACTGAGTGACACTCCAGCTGCAGCTCACAAACACACGTCCTGCCGCTTGCCAAGCAGGGGCTGGGCTATGACAAATTGTATTTTTAGCAAACTAGGACCAAACCCCAAAAACCCACGTTTGCCCAATCGCGCTCCTCTCCACACAGTCTCTGCCTGGCTCTGAAGACTCAGACCTTGGTTTCAAGCCTGCGGGTCCCCCACTTCTACCTGCACCCTCCCAGCCTCTAACTTCTTTCTTCCCATCATTTTTTCCTCCATTCCCACCTCCATGCCCAGTGGTTGCCATAGACCTGCTCACCACAGCCACCTCCCGAAGCAGCCTCAAATGAGGGTGATGTGGCAGAGCCCTGCGAAGGGCACAGGTCTGGGCAGAGTCCCTCTGATGGGACATCAGACACATCCCGCTTTATTAGAGAGCTGCAGAAAGAGAAAACAGCCCCAATGCTTTTAGAGTTAAAAAATGAACAGTTTCTAGGCTGTGCTTGAGAAACCACATGTCACTGCCCCAAGGCTGAAACATTGATTCCCAAAGCCCAGATTAGCACCAGATTCCCCCAAGAGCCACAATCTCTGGGAAGCGTTAGCCCCTATTCCCTCAGTACCAGACTGGGACATTCTTTAAGGGCCTTATCCTCAAACCACTCCTTCAAGGAGGAAACACACACTACTATCCATGCAGCGATGGGGAACCGAGGTTGACAGGGAAAGGCAAAGTGACTTTGCCCAGGTCACCCAGTAAGACTGTGGCAGGACAAAGACCACACCGGTATCCTGACAGCACCTTAAACCCAGAGCATTTCACCCTCAGAGCTACCATAAATCCCAGTCACCATATTTATTCTGTGCTTTTCTTGGCTTTTCCACTCTTTCTATTTTATCTGCAACACTCATAGCTCAGGTCACACCTGAATTTAGCTGGTCATTCAGGGACAATTTCTTGTTTCTGGGAAGTGCCTAGTCGGCCTTTTTTTTAATTTTTATTTTTTTTTCCTTAAAAAGACACAGCACAGGTTCAGCAAAGCGAGGCCAGCGCATGGCTTTGGGAGGCTCAGACCAGACTGTGGGCTTCCCACCCCAGCGCTCCCAGGCTGGCAGCACCCTATTTCCCTTCCCTCTTTACCTCCAAAGAGAACTTGCGTTGTTTCTTTGCTCTTAACTTCAAAACGTTAACTCAGAATAACTGTGAGGTTCTTTTCACAAAGTTCAAGCTTCTGTCTCACATTTGCCAGCTCTTGGCTCGTCCCCAGAAGGGATCAAAAGACCCAGCGAACTGATCGGGTCACCTCCCTGGGAAGCCCACCTCCCTTTGGGAATATGCTCCACTCTCCAAATTAACTGAGGAGGTGTAAAGACCTGTCTAATTAGCTAGCCTGACCCCTCTGCCTTTAGCAGAAAGACCAATTAGCAGGCAATTTGCCTCTAGCAGCAGTGGGTCCTTGGTAGATAAACAATTTCTGGGAGGGCAACTCTCAAGTGGGTTAAGTGCGAATTGCTTTTGGTCACAGCTTTCTGACATCTTGCAGCTATTTCTGCTCTCCTCCCCCAGCTCTTTGCCTACAAATCTTCCAGTCACTGCGACAGTTCTCCATCTCGAAACGCTGTCATCGTTTTTTAGGAGCACAAGCGGTGCCAGCCCCAAATCCACAGAGGGTTTTGCTCTATCAGCCAAGGCACAACCCAACTTGAAATGAGTTAGCAGGCAGGGTAGCAAGACTGGACAGTCCATGTAGCATCCCTGGTTGGTTTTGCCTGATCCTCTGATCCCCTAGAGCTTGCAGGGGCAAAGTGGTTCCAGGAGCCAAAGGATGGCAATGTCAAAGCCAGCCCTTTTCTGGAGGCAGCGATGCCTGACAGCACCTCCTTAGGTCTGTCCATTGAAGCTGGCACCAACCCTGGCTTTTAAAAATTGCCAAACATCCTCCTCCCTTCAGAGCCTTTAAATAGTTGTCTCCCATTGGACATGACACAATAAAAGTTAACATGGATGGTCACTTTAGGAAGCCTGTGCTAAAAGCACTGACCTCCTCTCCATGAGCATGGGCTTTGCAGAGCTTCACCCCGTTGCCCCCACCCAGTGAGAGAGGGTGCAGTGACCAGGAGAGCAGGACCGGACCCTCTCACGCCCAATGACACCAGTTGATGGAGCAGATCCTGCGCTGGGCACCATCTGGAGCAGGCACAGGTCTGCACCGAGCCTCCGTCGCTGCGGGCTGTGCCCAGAAGAGGAGCAGGATCGCCTTCCCAAGATGCCATTTCACACCATAGAATCACTGAATGCTTTTGGCTGGGTGGGACCTTTAAGGGTCATCCAGTCCAATCCCCCTGTAATGAACAGGGACATCTTCAACCAGATCAGGTTGTTCAGAGCCCTGTCCAGCCTGTCCTTGAACGTTTCCAGGGATGGGGCATCTACCACCTCTCTGGGCAACCTGTGCCAGCATTTCACCACTCTCATTGAGAAAAATTTCTTTCTTATATCTAGTCTAAATCTACCTTACTTTAGTTTAAAACCATTACCCCTTGTCCTGTCACAGCAGACCTTGCTAAGAAGTCCCTCCCCATCTTTCTTGTCGGCCCCTTTAGGTACGGGAAGGCTGCTCTAGGGTCTGCCCGGAGCCTTCTCTTCTCCAGGCTGAACAACCCCAACTCTCTCAGCCTGTCCTCACAGCAGAGGTGCTCCAGCCCTCTCATCATCTTTGCAGCCTCCTCTGGACTCGCTCCAACAGGTCCATGTCCTTCTTGTGCTGAGGACCCCAGAGCTGAAGGCAGTACTGCAGGGGGGTCTCACCAGAGCGGAGCAGAGGGGCAGAATCCCCTCCCTCGACCTGCTGGCCACCCTGCTTGGGATGCAGCCCAGGACACGGTTGGCTTTCTGGGCTGCCAGCACACACTGCCGGGTCATGTCGAGCTTTTCATCTACCAGCACCCCCAAGTCCTTCTCCATGGGGCTGTTCTCAATCACGTCGTTCCCCCAGACTGTACTGATACCTGGGGCTGCCCCAACCCAGGTGCGTGCAGCACCCCTTCCATACCAGCTGCTGCAAATCTACCTGGGACAAACGCTCAACTGAACACAGGCAAAGGGACTCTGACTCTTCTCCTGTATGTTCCCTTCTGTAAGGAAAGCCTTGGCAATCTCAAGGAATAGGAGACCAAAGCAGAGCCAACCCCTGTAGATCTGCAGGACGGGAGGAGGACAAGCCAGCAAGACACATCTATGGGTCTTTTGCATCACCCCATCCAATCATGGGCAGGGGTTTTAGATGTTTATAGCAACAGATGAAGCGCCCTCCACACAAGGAGCTTAAACACTACCCAGCTTAGCACTGCTGCTCTTTCTCTGGAGAGACCCTCCTCTCCTTGTCCCCAGCAACGGCTGAGTGACCCCCACTTTGGTCTCTCCATGTCCGAGTTGCCCATTTGTAAATGGGATGACAACAACAGCAGCACATCAACATCCTGAGCATCCACCAGCCTCCATGGGCCACCCCAACGCCCAGATACTGGCTTCCCAAGTTGCAATAGATAACAAGACCCCAACACTCGCCTTCCTTCCCAGACTGCTCAGACCTTGAGCCGAGAAGAAGACAGTGTTGTCTAGTGGTTACAAAGGGAACCGAAAGCCCGCAATAGAAACCAAGAGCTCCAGTGCCATGGCATGGTGTGAGTGACCTCTCTGTGCCTCAGTTTCCTCTTCCAAAAGGAGAGGTGGGCTCCTCCTGCAGCGTGCTCCGTTAGCCACTGGCTGCAAAGCAGCAAGATAAAGGTGAAAATATAATTTTCTTTCATCCTATTACTTTTATTTCCTAATGCAGCCTTCACAATCCCATGTATAAACCTGGCAGCTAAGGCTGGCAGAGCAAGACATGTCGAAAAGCATATTTATAATACATAAAAACATACTAATATTTCACAGAGGTTATTTCTAACCCACAAGAACCACTTGCCTTAACCGAGATATCCTGCCACGGGCACCTCAAGAGCAGAGTACCAGATACCCATCCTCAAACTTTTTGAGCAGTGAAACGATGACTCGCAATCAGAACTGCTCAAGCAGCAGCAAAATGCAGAAATAAAGCTACGCATGTGAAAAAACACATGTTCTCAACGGCAGTGCATGCAGGGGAGCCGTGAATTCAACCACTAGCACCAGAACCACCTTGGAGCTCTTTTTTTTTTTTTAAAAAAAAAAAAAACAAATTCTTAAGAAACAAAATACAGAACTGCCTTGTCCAGGCTATTACAGCAGCAACCACTCAGCTCAGTAAATCTAATTAATGAGCCAGGAAAAGTGTCATTCGTTTGCTAACTACTTCACCCAGGGTTGCCAAATAGACAGATAAAGGATTTAGCCGGGGCCTATTCCAGCCAAAGGAGCTGGGAACCTGGCAGAGATCACAGAAGATTAGAGAGGGCTGAAAAGAAAAAGAGGGAGGGGGGGGCGAAATCAAAATAGATTAGCACTTTCAAAATGCAAGCATGTAAATCAGCTTACATTTTATATAATGCCACCCTTGTGAGCGTCTGGCCACAGGTCTGATGACAGCACCGCACAGCAGCGCACGAGAAGTCTCGGCTGAGCTGAGTTTTATTTGGGCTCAGGAATCTCACGCCACCAACTCCCTCACAAAACCAGCAGTTTTGTTTTTACCAGCTTTGTAAATTCTCACAGGAAGCCAATTAGGGGAAACCTGGGAACAGTGGAAGATTCATAATTGCAATTAAGGCTTCAAAGTACTTATCCCAAGTGCGGCCGTTAAAATTAGAGCTGGGGAAGAAAAAAAAAAAAAAACAAAACACAACCAAACCTTTGAAACACTGAGCTTTCAGATACCTCCCAGGCTGGAAGAGTTTCTCACTCCCATAACAACGCATCACCTGGCAGACAAGGAGCTCACCCCGATGGGGACCGGAGCAGGATGGGCTCTAAGCTGCCACCTGCCCTGCCAGAGCCTTCGCCAAGGGTTCTCGGAGGTTGGTGGGAGGCAGGCAAACAGTGTGTATGCATTTACCTCCTGCCTTGGCTTTTGGGAAGAAAGTTCAGCCCTGTATACATGAAACTTTTCACCGCCGAAAATTCTGGTGTCAAACAAAGCCTTTGCCTCATCTATTTAATGTTCTCAACTGCTAGGGCTCCGAAACCATTGCAGCATCCCTGGCAAGGACAGAATGGCTTTGCAGATTAGGCTGCCTGCTGGGATACGAGAGATTTGAGTTTAAATCTACTGTCAAAGTGATTCAACATTTGCCACTTAATGCTACAGACCATGATCCTTCACACCATCACAAACTAAGATGTCCTCTTAGAAGTTCAGCAGTTCCAGCAGTCATCTGGATACTAAGAAACAGTGTCTAAACAATCTAAATAACTGTGTTTGCATCACGGCAGAGCTGCTCTGCCTGTTTGCGACCAAACGTGGACCACAGCAGCTCAATAGCCCGACACGAACGCTGCTGCGGCTACACCGAGGGCTGGGAAATCTGGCCCTGCAGACACGCTTACAGCAACACTCGAATGGACTCCACTGTCACGACGGGATGGAGGTGGTTTTTCTGGTTTTGCTTTGACTTTCAAAGACAAAAGCTCCAGTTCAAGGGGAAATATCACCAGGCAGATGCTCTCCATGCTAGAGTTTACCTCCACCCTCGCAGACAGAAAGCTGCAACCAGACAGAAATCTCAGTCTCTTGGCTTGAGATTCACAACCCAACCAAGCAAGTGATGGGAGCTGAACCACAGCTTCTCATATTAGCAACCCCAAGACAGGCAAAACCTGAAAATACTCTATGATCTGCCCAAAACGAACATGTTTTAGCCCATACCCTGCGCTTGATCATTTCAGTTTGGAGTAGAGCAGAACAGCCCTACTCGTTGAAGTTCAGTCCTCCAGCAGCCCTCCAGATCTAAATCACGGCCTTTTGCACATTACAAGATGTTAATGATACACACAAGGCTGGCCAGACACTTCTAACCAGGGCTGCAAACTTCTTAAATCTGGATGAGGGGGATGTGTATATACATTCCATAACCTTCTATCTATATATATTCTATAATCTTATATCCAGTCCTTCTCTTGCAGGAAAGCTCAAGGAGGGGAAGCACAATTTACAGGAATAACACATCTGCACTAGGACACCTTGCAGCCCAGCACTGTCAGTTATGGGTTGCCTCCCGTTCACATCCCTCATCAGCAGAAATGGTGATGGCAGCCTGCGCTATGACCCCAAACATATGGACTCGCTGCTCCCCTTGGCAGGAAAAAGGGTTGAGAAGAGCCAAGAGGAGAAAAAGTAACTCACCCAAGGTGTCAGGGCAAACCCCTGGTAGATCTCGGAAGAGACCACAAAGGTCCTGCACCAGCTGTAGCAGCGGACCCACAACCGCTCCGCTCTGCCTGTTCTCACTGCCAAGACCCACAGACACTTCCCTCGTGATGGCACCTCCTCTCTAGACAACACTCCCAACAACAGCTTTTCTTCCAGCCCCTCCCAACCTCACCCCCTCTCTAAATAGACCGAGAACATCATGCTCCAGCAGACACAGAGCTAGGGTAAAAGACGCAAAGGCTGTTCTCCTCGCTGAGGATGCACGCTCAAAAAAACCAGACCCACCAAAGCCCCTGGAGTTGCAACAGCAGCAATGTTCGTGCCCAGCACAGTCTGGAGGAGGAAAGATCTGCTACGGCTGTACGTGGGACCCAAGAGCCCACAGAGGCAAAGTGACCTACCCTCAGTCATCGTCATCCATAGCATGCCCTTAACTGCATCCGCTCTCCCCCCATGGCCTCACACAGCCCATCAGCTGCTTTATGCCATGGCCAAATCATTCTCGAGGATTTTGCAGGTGAGGCTCAGGGTCTACTGCAGGATCTGCTGTGTGACCTTGGAAAGTCATTTGTGTATCTGGAAATGTATTGGCTCTAGGTATTTTTGCATGAGCTACTTCCCCTGCGGTGTTTTTGCCCTACCACGGAGCACGTAGGACACAGTAATCAAATGAGGTCAAAGAAAATTCCAGCCAAAACCCCAGCGGCCTCAGTGCCTCCCCAGCAGCAGCTGCTGTGAACAGTCGACAGCATCTGAACAAGCACAGCCCGGGCTTGGACGACGGCTCTCCCTCTCCGGCAGGACAAGACAAACCATCACAGAAAGTGGGAATAATCCTGTGGGATTAAGCAACATGCCACGAGCAGGGTTGACATCTTAGACAACACGTGGGCAAGCAAGGACATGGATTGCTAGTTCCCAAGGGTAGAAGAACTGGAGAAAGCAACTCTCCAGAGTGAAGACTGCAGAGCCTGCAGCCCACTCATCCTCTGCCTCTTGTTATGCACCGGATAGACTTCCCGTCTGAAGAGGAAGCCACAAGCCTGAATCCATCCACACAAAACCATGTCCCTCCCCACCGGTCGAAGCTGAGGGCTCCGTCGCAGGCTTGCCCATCGAGATGGTTTCCAAGAGCAACCTGCACTTCTGCATTTTCAACAGAGATCATCTTACTTCACCTTCCCGCGCGCTGGTGCCAAAAAGAGAAGTGCTCTGGAGCCGGGGGGAAGTTGTGCCACCATTTCCTATTCTGGACGATGATTTCACTCTCCTGCCACATCCGAGAGCCACACGTGGCACCCACCACGCTGCGCAAACGAGCCGTGAGGTTGTTAACATGCAAAGGGCTCTGGTTTGGGTCAAGCAGTTCCAGGAAACTCAACGGTCATGTTCAAGAAAATACAAAAATAAAGACCACACACAAATAATCCGGTCAGAAATAACTGTGCTGTCCCTTGGTGCTCGTGAGGCTGCAAGACACCAAGGCAGGGCATGCGGCTCAGCGACGGAGAGGCTGGGGAAGGAAAGACGCGAAAGCAGCAGTCGAGGTCCAAGCGATGGCTTTCTGCCCTCCCCTAAACAATGACACACACGGCTAAGTTGGGCTCAAGCAATCCTGGGGACCTCTCTTCTTGTCGGAAGGGGGTCAGTTCCCTTGGCCCCTTCCCATGGCCACACAGCACCGTCTTGTGATGGGGAAAGAGCAGTTCCAGGGCAGCCAAGAGATCTGCTCCTCCCCACCTTGATGTTAAAGGAACCGACCGACCCCTGACAAACGTCTGAAGAAAAGACTCTTTCCACCATTTATCACCAAAGTTCCCCCCCATTTGCTCAGCATGGACTTACACTTCCCCCAAGCAGCTTGGGTTTATCTTCCAGTCTGGATGGCAGATTCAAGCATCATTCCATATGTAGAAGGCTTTCTTTCCAGCCATAATAGCTTAGGTTTCTGCTGACACCAACAGAAGTGTCATCCCCATTTAGAGGACAAAACCTCCTGCCTCCCTTCCCCAAGGGAGGCTGATAAGCCCCATTACCAGAAGTTTTCTACAGCACAGCTAAAGAGCAGCTCAGGTCTTAACATATCCCTTGCTTAAAAGTTATTGCTGTAGCCTTATCACCAAGAGAGGCACCTCTAGATATTTTTAGAGGTAATATCTGCTAGCACAGGAATTACAGTGCATTAATTAGCAGCGAGATGCATACTGAAAGTCACAAAGTCAAAACACAACATCCATAATTTACACCTTGTTGGGAGTTACTGAGAAAACAGAACATACAAGAGCCACCACAAGATCTGCCATCTTTAAGGGCTCTGAGCACAGAGGCTCGCATCTCCCCAGAACAAACAGGGAAAATTTACTTTCTCAGATGGACCACATCCTCATGGACAGCAAAACTCAGTGGCGGCTCTATGGGCATGTTGAGTCAGTCCCTAGAAAGAAACTCATGGGTTTGCAAGGCCCTTGTCCAGCAATCTGATGGCTTGAGGAAAAAAAAAAATAAGGGGTTGTCAATATTTGCTCTTCTGGGATAAACTACTAAGAAAATTTGTCTGCATTTTGGTATCAGCGGCCGTTCACGCTCCTTAACAGACACATGCACTTTTCAGATGACAGAGGTACCTTGAATCTGAGAGATGGAGCTGCCTTTTTTAATGGCTAGTTAAGACTAGAGAAAGTTTCAAGTTGATTGGTCATACAGACGGGCAGATTCATTTTCCTGAGCTATCTAGATCACTCCAAGAAGTTCATAACCTGACCCCACCCTAATCAGCCTCTCTTCTCCCAGAGCTTCCTCCACTGGGTAAAAGTTATTGGTAAGGAAGCATCAGAGCAAGTCAGACTTCCCGCACTTCCCACGGCATGCACAGACAGCAACAACAGCAATAACCAGCTGCAACCTCAGAGCAATGGACCAAGAGAAAGGATCATTCAGGTTTCACCACCGCTGAGCAGGACAACCCTGCTAGATGAGTGGATTAAGCAGAATAACTTGGTTCCTCTCCAAAAAAAAAAAAAAATCCCCAAAGCGCAGCTGCTCAGAGAGAGAGAGAACCACCGTGGGATGCAAGACTGACAGCAAGTCGATACTCACCACCATCTAAAAGAGAAAAACTGTGCCATTATCTGCCTATGAAATGTTTGATCATGACAAGGATTCAGATGAAATTAAGCTATCCAGAGCTGGTTGATGGCTCGGTCAGGTGCCCTGCGCTTAGGTCCTGAAGAGGCTTATTCATATGCACGACAACTGTTTAGTTAGACTTTTGCTGGAGTGGTTTACCCCTTCTTCTCTGAACACCCTGGACCACCAGCAGCCCTGCTGGCATCCCCACAAAGGCTCTTACCAGCACACAAAAATGCCTAGCGAAATGAAGAAAGCCTCCGATATCCTGAATACCTTTGTCAACCTGTTGCACAGCCAACAATATATCCAAGCAAAGAAGACCAGCCAAGACTCTTGGTATCTTGTTTCTTATAACAATGTCATTGAGGCTGGCAACTTCAGGATTATCATGCAGAGCCAAAAAAAAATGACGGAGTCCAAGGTATGAAGCAAGATAACCGAGCAAAAAAGAAAATAATAATCATCTGGTGATTTGGAGAACCCACATCAACTATTTGCTCGGCTGTAAAGCTCTGTGGTGACACCAGGTCTGTCTCAGGGGTAGGATTCATTGCCTCCAACTTTACTTATACAAAAATGAGGCGAATCTCTAAGCAAACCGACATCTACAGACAAAGAGAGCACCTGGTGTGGAGGTCAGCTCATCCCACCCCACCTGAACCTCTCTTCAGGGGGAGCCTGCAGACTAAGTTAAATTAGAGGCCTAAACTTTTAGGCAGGCATCCTTAAGCAAGACAACTCACATCCTTATTCTCCTAAGCTGCTTCCCACATGCAAAGCGGGAATAATCACACTTCCTTCCTCCGCCAGCAGTTGCACAACCAAATGTTTCAAAGCTTGTAAGAAGCTCAGATAGTGCAATAACGGGAACACGGAAATTACAATAGACTCACTTCGTTTAGCTTTCACTTCTTTCACCCCCAAATTTGATTCATAACAAACAAAAGCAGAAGCCAATGTTTTTGCAAGTGACTTGGTCTGCTCAAGATCCCCAGGACTCCTCGCTAGACTTCCACGTCCGGACAGCCAGGTGTAAACTCTGAGGAAGAGCGT
>NW_009636276.1:32012-42442 GCF_000690535.1 Cariama cristata
GAACGAGCAGCTCTCAATAAACCACCGGTCCAAGAAACCTCTACAAGCGTGCCACTTTAAAGTCTCTGCTGTAAAACCAGAGTTATTTCCACCTTTGAAGAGGGAGTGTGCTCTTTAAAACTGCCTAAGGTCAATTTTGTGGGGCTATTTCAGAGATGAACTACATTAGCGTACTGATAATCCAGGAAACACAGACAAGTAAGAGAAAAATAAATGCATCATTACTTTGTTATTTGGAGCACATGAGGGCAAGTAACAGAGAGTCATCAACACCAACAGTCGAGCACGGGTGGGACAAGGCAGCGCAGGCCTCATTTCCACACCAAAGCTTCATTAGCTCTTCAGCCAGTAGCAAAATGTCCATCAACTGTGGCAGGACCACTCGTGGACCCTCACCTGAGGTTATTGAAGATATCAACTGAGCTGTGCCTATATCCCAGCACTTGCCCATCATTCCTGGAGGGAAGATGCAGCCTCTTACCCAGCCTACTAAGGCTGACAGACACAAGCAGTATTTGAAGTGATGGCAGAGGAGCGAGGAAGGCTCCAGCACCCACTGCCCATGGGAGGGAGGACCGTCACCGAACACGGCTGTTTGGGGCTGTCACTGGCTCTCGTCTCTTGAGTCATTTTCTTTTTTGCAGTCATTTTTTAATAAGAAAAAGTTAAACAAGCAGGTGGGGCTGCCCCTAAAATGTACAGAACACAACCACAACAAAATTTTAGTGATTTCAGAGTGAAATCACCATCACGTTATCATCCTGGTAATGAATTTCTTATCCCAATATTACTGACTGGAGCTGCTCCAGGAGTTTATTTCCACTTTGTGAAGCACAAAGGGCAGTCTTCCCCTAAGCCTGACCATTTGAAGGTTTGTTCCTTCCATATTCAGACCTGAATTTTAGACTAACTATGCGCTTCCTTAAGAAACAGCAGTAGCTTGTGATGCATCGCAGGCTCATACGAGCTGAACATACTTGCAAACTATTCTGGGACTTTATATAAGAGAGCGATTCCCTTGCTGTGAGCTTAGCGATGTGAACAGGGTGGCTACATGGAGATGATGACCAACAACAGACCCTAGCAGCAATGCTTAGGGGAAACTGAAACCACAACAGCGTGACAGTGTCCAGTGCAGGATTGACTGCGAACCTCCCTACCACCCATTCTGCAAACTGAGATTTCCTCTTGACTTATTTTTAAAATGTTCTTTTTTACAACTACCGTCTTTCAGGACAGGATCTAGTGTATTCTTGACAAACAGATAACGGGGGAATTCCACTTGCTACCCCTTTAAAGCCACGATGTATTTTGATGCCGAGAAACACAAATCTCTAAATTAGTCCCACCGAGCCATCACTAAGAACAATTGTAATGGTACTTTCTCTCTTTCTCCAAAAAGACATTTCTCTGTATGCAACCCCAGTGACTCACTGCAAGTCCTTTCAATCGGAGATGCTCTTACCATTGGCGAGATGCTGCCTTCATCTCCATCTCCAGCTAAAAAACACAGACTGCACCCTTCATCTCCATATTCCGTTATTTTTAGCTCCTGTAACGCAATGCTCTTGAACTGTTCAAGTATCGAGCCTTGGGAAGTGAAAGGAATGGGGAGGAATATGTCTCCCTGAAGTTGTTAGAATAAGGTCTATTATTTTTCGCAATGGTTTCTGAAGGAAACTGCAAAAGTCCCATTCCTGGAGATGCTGAAGGACAAACTTCAAATTGAAGGACAAGGAGAAAATACGCCCTGCTCTGCTGGGGGTGGGAAATGGAATAAGCTCAATCACAGAAAGGCTGCTGCAAAGATGAAGAGACTTTTCTGTGCCCATGTCCTCAAAGGCAGAACAAGCAGTAACAGACTCGAATCAAATGGCAGAGTGGTCCTTGCCCCAAGGCCAAGGAGAGACCCTCAGCAGCCCTTCCAGTTTGCACTCCTCAGTCCCCATTGCCTTTTCAACCCTCCTGCCTCAAGGCAGATGCGCAGCTAGAGAGGTCTGCGGGAGTTTCTTGGATTTCACCATCATAAAGTACATCTTGACACTGAACAATAACTTCCTAAAAAGAAAAACCCACCCAAATGGAATAGAAAAACAAACAAACAAACAAAAACCCAAACCCCAGCCCTACCCTGTGCTTCTTTTTATCTCCTCTGTATCAACGCTTTGCTCGCCTCCCGACACACCAGACCACAGCTGGCAGGTTTCAGCAGCCCATGCTTCGTTTTCTGGCCAGGAGCACAGGGCCAAGCCCATCTCCTCTCGCTCTCATCGGCGACAGCAGCTCTGCTGCCAGTGCCACGCAGCCCGCAACACCTCGGCACCTCCCTGGCATCCAAACGCTGCTCTCAGCCAGCCCGCGACGGGTGCAGAGAGATGACCCAGGACATCAGCAACCCCAACCCCATCCACAGCCCCTCCATGGGCTGCGTGGGTTTGGCAAAACTCAGCCAGGGTAAGAAAAGCCTCTATTTTTCTCCTCAAAAAACAGCAAAAATGATACATATCTGATCTGAGTAAGAAAAGACCAGTTATACATACTCACTTTTCAGAGAGGAAATGTACTTGTTCCTGGCACCAATTATGAAAACCCCTCGCCACATGATGCAAGAGTTAATTTTAGCTTGTATCACTCTTTATCACAACAGTGAAGGTTAAAGTTTCACCCAACATCACAGGCAATTACAAGCTCAGTATCAAGTTAAGCCCCAAGAAGATTTAGGCTGGAGATAGCGATGGTGCTTGGCACAGCCCGGCTGGGTGCTGGGTGCCGTCAGCAGTACGTAATGGAAACTCCAGGGTTGCTCTTCAGGGAAGGTGGAAGTTCAGCAGAGAAGTGGCTGTGTGTCATAGGAGAGGACCAGGGGAAAAAATAAAAAAATCAGCAAATGTATAATTTAGAGAGAGAAAGGCAGGGGGAAAAAAGAGGTGTTTCCCAAAATAAAAGCAGCAGCCTAAGCTGCCCCTGCCAAAATGGAAGTGAAGGATGTGACAGTATCAAACGGTTCCTCCCAACACTCCCTAGGGCGGCTGTTCAACCTGCTGGGACAGATGGAAAGGAGACATCCCTGTTGGAAGGGTCTTACGGCCACTCACCTGGGGCAAAGGGGACAAAACTCCAGGTATTTCCCTGCTCAGCAGGAGACACCCCCCCCAAAAGACTATGGGACACCTGGGGATGCTCCCTCCCAAGCTGAAGACCTCACTGAGGCTGAAGATGTTGGGCTCCCTCCCAAGCTGAAGACTTTGTTGCAGCTGAAGATGCTGTCCCACGTGCTCTCTAAGGCGGTTGCTGTGTACGTGGGGATTCTTTGGACACGGCCCTTGGGGGAAATCCATTTTTACTGTGCAAGGTTACACGTGGGTGGCACTAACATATTTAGGATAGCATCAAACACAAAGGGAAACAGCGATACCGCGACATTCTAAAAAATTCTCATCAGCTATTCTTTATTCCACTGACCCAGCACTTTCCGGTGCCTCTCCAAACTCTTCCTAAGACTTCTTGCCCCCCAAAAAATATTTTACATTGCCCCCTACTCTGCTACACTGGCTCACAGGGACATGTGCTGGGGTTTTGGGGAGCTGGTTTTGTTTCATTTGGTTTTTTTGGCATGGGTTTTTTTTTTTTTCTATTGCAAAATCATCTATTAGCCTCAATAGGGCAAGGACCATCCTCATCCTGCAACCGAGCGAAGTGGCACAAAGCACAGACAAACAAAGGTCCTTCTCAGAGGGGACCCCAACCTCTGCCCCACGCTGCCTTCCCCTCGCAGCTCCCTTGCAATGAAAGACAGCAAGAGCTGATGCTAATTCCTCCAGCCTATTGGGAAAAACAAGTTTACACGTGAGATTTCAATTGGCTCCGTCTCTGCTTAACTACTCCAGCTGTGAAACGAAGTAAGGGAGAGACAAAGCTCTACAAACAAGCAGCGTGACCATTTCAGAGGGCTTTTTGTGAGCTTTAATGCCAAACCCACTAAATAGATTAACTTACAGCATAAACAAGCAAGTAAATCTTTCCCCCAAGGCCCTATGTATGGAAAGGAAGCTTTAGAAGTTGCTTCCTGCCATTGTGGAGGCCCTGCTGGGAATTCGGGAGCCTTTTCAGTCCCTGGTTTGGTTGCCCAAACCCTTCAATTTACTTCCAGCACCACTGGCTGCAGCACCACGAAAGACAGACGATGGCGAGGATGTTTTTGGCCGTTCCCCATCACCCTCAGGCCAAGGGCAAGCGGGACTGTGATTCACAAGCGCTTCCAAAGCTCACAGAAGGGTGTGAGCCCCACTTTGACCAGAGGACTCGGTACAACCGCAGCACCACCATCACAATGAATGAGAAGAAAGGGACTCTCCAAATGAGGAGACAGACCAAGGAGAGGTGGGCATCCATCCAACAGTGGGACAACCAGCAATGACCAACCCCACCAGGCTGTTCAGCCACCGAGCATCTTCAAACAGCCCACCGCACTGAAATATCACAGCAGCACCCACATTTGCCATTTGAGAGGGGAATGACAGGCCTGGGGCACGAAATGTTTCCAAAGATGCTCACCTCTGGGAAGAAGCAGGCTCAAGCTGGGCTGGAGGCCATTGCTGCATCCCAGATGTGCAAACCCTGCAGATGTGGAGAAAGGCAGGCGGCACAAAGGGAAGATGTTGGGACTGGAGAGCTTGGGGCCATCCCATCACAACGAGTGAGGTCCAAGCCCCTGGGCTTTCCCTCGCTGAGGGCAGGACCGTGAGCTGGACCATACTTTGGCCTGGCCTAGTACAGTCACCAGAGCTACATCCCCATCAGTCCAAAAAGCCACGGAGCAGACAAGCGGAAAGGTATCCTCTTCACGTGAAGGCCCTATCCACCACTCTCCACCCCTTTTCCCTGGCACAGTGACTACATTTGATGGTAACGTGACAGCTGCAAGGGATACTGAAAACACCCCATCCCTGAAGTGCCTCCAGCCAGGTTGGCGCAGCCCTGACCAGCTGGTCACCCACATGCAGAGCAAGTCCCCAAATCCTCCCAGTCACACATCACAGGAGCAAGGGGTGTAAGAGCTCATGCAGCAAACACAGCCTGAACCCCTTCCAGCCCCCCAGTTCCTCCCAAGATGGGCAGGAGCATCATGGCACACGGGACCAGTCCCCTGGATCAGCTCTTCACTAAGAGCCGAGCTCCTGGGAACCGGCCTGACGGTGACTGCAAGTGCCCAATTTCCACAGAATCCAAGGCTTCATCCTAAAGTATCACACTCACGGTGGTGTTCTGGTTGGAGATCACAGGGACCAGGCAGGATGCCGTTAAATACCTGCTAGCCTGCCATCACTTCTAAAGCCAGCACCGCAATCCGGCAGCTCAGGGCCCACCACGAAGGAGGTCCCCAGGCTCTGGGTGTACTCTGTGCCAGCAAAAATGGATTTAGACCCCTGTAGCCATTCCTTCACACCATCCAAGTTCCCTAAAGGATTAGACACCCATCAGCATTCGGACCAGATCAATCTGGGAACAATTTGCATTTAACAAGCAGTCCTTTGGGGATCTGAGGCTTGTTGGCTTTGACTGCAAACCAGCTAATTGACCCAGGGAGGCAAGCCTCAAGCAGAAGCCCTCTCAGATGAGCAGGATTCACAGACGTGGATGAGGAGCAGCAGGGGCGTCACGCAGCCAGGGTCTGCAAGGCTGGACTGCACTCGGTTGGACTGCAAAGCCTCCGCAGTCGAGAACCGCTTAACTCCATCACGCAGCCGCCGGCGGTGGGAGGCTGCACACGGTGTGTGTACGTACCCATTTGCAAGGTTTATCAACACAAAGACACCGAGAACGAAGAAACATTTGTGAAGTTTCACATGTACAGATTGCCAGAAACAATGAGAAAAGGGAAATGCCACCTGAAAGGATGAAGAGCTTGTTTGCAGAGAAGCCTCTGAGCCGAGGGTTTAAATAGACATAGAGCGATGGGGGAAGCAGCTGAAAGGGGAAGCGTTTCATCCTAATTTGAGACAACAAAGAATGGGCCTTTGTGGAAGGGATGAAAAACACTTTTGCAAGCTCAAGACAACACCGTCCTTCCTAAAGCGTGCACACACACACCAGCCGTACGCCCATCCACGCAGTACCGCATCGCAACAGACGGTAACACAATATTGAAAATACCTTGATGTTACAGCACAAAACCCCTCCAACATAGGATAAAAAAAAAAAAAGATGACAAATTCCCTACCGCAGCAGCTGCTAAGGACAGTCACAAGATCAGTTAAAGCTGAGCTCTTCCTGCTCGGCTGGAGCAGCGACGGGCAGCCGTGAGCAGCGTGACCGGAGGGACGATGCTCCAGCGTGCCCTTCCATTCCCAGGCACCCTCGTCACATGAGCTGCTCATGCCAAGATCTCCTCACTTCGGCTAAAACCCGCCCCAAATAAGGACCAGCAGCATTTTAGGAGCACCCGAGCTGCTCTCACCCCAAGCACTGCAAGAATTTTGGGCAATGAAACAAAGCATTTGAGGGAAAGCCAAGCCCCATCCCCATCTCTCTTATAAACACGGACGGTCCCCCTGCAGCACTGAGAGTCATTAATAATTGTCACAGCAACACAGGACCGCGTCACCCAGCCAGGTAGCGTTTTCTTATTCCCCTTTTAACTCAGCAAGTGGGTCACGCTCACATCTGTTGGCTAAAAACATCTGCAGCCCTTTTCACTGACTGGCACAGCTGGGGAGGGAGCACTGGAGCCCGTTCTTCCCCCGGCACACACCGGAGGGCTTGCCAGCCCGGTTACGGGAATGGTGCAGTGCAGGTGGGAGTGCTGACCCATACAGCTGCCCCAAGCAGGATCTGGCCCCCGAGCTCTGTCCTACCAGCAGGAGACTCGAACTTGGGTGAACTCTCAGATGTGGCAGGTTACGGTTAAACACAGCAATCACACTTGCAAGGAGAGGACATCCGAGACAAAAAACAGCCAAGCCTCGAACACGAAACCCCGCCACGCTGTTTCCAAACAAACCACACTTCCCGTAGCATCGCGCTGCCTTCACACTCACTGGAGCCAGCTCTCTTCCAGCTACGCATCTGCAAACTCAGCTGAGCATCTCCCACTGCACCACCCCGCTGAGGGAGCGGACCATCCGACCACAAGCCAAAGCTGCTTCTTTTTCGTTTTTTTTTTGTTTTGTTTTTATCAGTGGCAGAGCTTGAAATCAGAGATTAACAAGTCTGAAGGAGCTCATGCCTGGCCACTCATGTATTCCAGATGCACATGCTATAATCACGGCTTGCCAAACAGGATACGAGGCGTAAGAAAATAAAGCATTTTATCTTCAAGCTTTTCCAAGAGGGTATTAGAAACAATGGGGAGGAAATACAAAATTAACACTAGAGAAGAGCAATTGGCAGTGCCCCTCGCGAGTCTGTTCTTCATTACAAGGCTGCCTATTCAGTAGCTTTCATTAGGAAAATTGCATCACAGAGCCATTCCCAACAGTGTCCCTATTCCCTAATTAAGCTTCGCCAAAGAGCCGCGTCTTTTAGTTACCGCACTGCATACAATCACAACAATTACCATTTCATCGCACCCTGGCTGCTGAAAACCCTGCAATTAAAGCATCCGAGGAGTCATACAGGCGCGTCATCGGGGAGACAAGTTCTCACGTCGTGCTAATTGGCGGCCAAAGATGAGAACGTTGGTTTTTGGTCTTCACGCTGGGAAAGGCGCTCGGGAGCTGCAGCCACTCCCCAGGCTCCCACCCAGGAGGCCGGTGAAGAGGGCCCGGTGCCAGCAGCGAGCACTGGTGAAAGGTCCTGTCCATCCCTCCGGGCTGCAGCACCGGCTGATGCTGACTGTATCCTCGTGCGTATCACCCCCCCAGCACCAGCTGCGCTTTCAGGAAGATGAACAACCCCGACACAACACACGCAGCGCAAGGTGGATGCAACCTTGGGTGGTTTGCAGAGGTCACCTGGAAACCCCCTCGACGATGGCTTTGGATGGGTGGGACACTCGCAAAGAATGGGCTGGCAGTGGATCGGTGACAAAAACGTCCCCACATCCCCTCTGGCTATGACAGATGTGACAAGGATGGGGAGTCCGGCAATACCGAGCCTTTTAGGGAAGCAGAAGGGAAGCCTTGTAGAGAGGAGGGGAAGAGCATGAGCTGCGGAGGAAAAGAGCATGAGCTGCGGCTACAGAGTCTGGACTGCATCCACAGGTCACATTTTCCTCCACTGCAGTCAGAAGTGACATTTCCATCCCAAAACACCTTCCCAGCTGAGCATGGCTGCAAAGTGCAGAGCTGCAGCAAGGGAAGACCTGCCAGGCTGCAGTGCAATGCCCGGGGCGGGGGGCACAGTTTCCATAGGAACCTCATTCCCCCCTCCCCATCCTCTCACCTACTGCCCAGCACAAGTTCAAAGCGCTGATGGGAGCAGCGTTCAGATGCAGCAGGAGCCTCCCCTTGCTCACAAAACACCCTCGGGGCACTCACCTGAGTGGCTCTCCCCCAGCAAACTCATGCATAATTTCCCTCTTGCAAAATAATAATGCAAAAACGGGCAGCCCCATCATCTCAGGAACAGCTCAGCAGTCATCCAAAAACAAGAAGTCGAAACTACCCCAGGTGAGTTGCAGCATGGCGAGGCCACAGCGGTCCCCAAGGCCATTAAGTGGATGTCACAGCCTGGTCCCTGTCGCAGCCGGAGCACCACGCCGACGGCAAGGCCTCTGCTGCATTTGGCATCCCTCAGTTCCGAGGGATGCTGCAGCACGGGGAGCATGCCCCGCCGGAGCAGCGTACAGTGCCTCTCTGCCAACGCTGTCGTCTGGATTCAGTTCTTCTTTCTCAGTGCAAAATTCACATCTTCATTTTCACATTCAGCAAAAGGCACAAGGTGACAGTTTTGGTTTGCTTTTCTCCAAACTCAGGTGCACCGATCTCCAGGGGCAAGGCGAGACTGGCCAGCTGCACCATCCTACAGCACCAGAGATGCAGGGCTGCGGGTGAGGAGCCCTAACCCCCTACCCCAAATCAATACACACAGGCATTACAGCCTCTCCCTCTGTAAAAGCACCTCCAACACTTCATCCCCTTTCCTCTCGCCCCAACTGGGCTGTGGAGCTGCAGAGAGCAGGAGAGGGATGGCCACACGATGCCGGGGAAGGCAGAGCAGTGAGCTCCCCCCACTTCAATTCTGCAGGACAACATCATGAGGCTGAAGCCGACCTCGGACCAAATGGACACCCCTGGCTCATGGTACAGCAGATCAGGCTCTGCGCTGCCCAGCTGCCTCCCTGCAGAAACCTGCAGGGCATCACCCAGCCCAGCTCCAAAGGATGCACCCAGGCATCGCCCCAGCCCTCCCACCTGACGTACTCGCTGTACCCGAGGGATGTAACCACTGCAACCACCACCACTAGGCTCTCGCTCTTTATCTTCTCATCTTTCTAGGTTCAAGCTCTAATCTGAGCAACACCCAGAGCTCCAAACCACTTTGCAATCATGTTTCAGGAACAATTTGCAACTTCAAGTTTTTGCTCTGAACAAAAAAAAAAGAAAAAAAAAAAGCAGACCCCTCCAACATATGAAAATTAAAGCGTTGACATTCTGCATATCCCTGAAGTTTGCAGGCTCTGTGTCAAGCCAAGATTTAGAAAATTAATCTAAATGGAACAACTAAATAAATTGCAGCTGTTCAGCATCAGCCCCTTCAGCAGGGTAAGCAGCACCAGCGTGCAGCTGTCTGAGCACCTTCTCGCTGCATTGCGAGTAGCAGCAGCAGCACCAAAACCAAGCCATTAGCAAAGTTAACGGGTGCTGCGGTGACAGCAGTGAGATTTTAATAAACATGAAAACAAAGGTCTGAAATCTCTTTTCTCCCGCTTTCGTTAGCGATTTGAATCAGCCTTGCCTTTTCCTCCCTTAGGGTTTCACTGTCCAAAACAGCTAAACATCCTTTCGAGGAGGTTGCTGCAGAAGTGAGCGTAGCAGGAGGCCAGGCTTGGTCTGGGCACCCTCTGCTCGGTGCTGGCCACTAAACAGGAGCCACTGGTGGCACCGTAAAGGCCACAGAAGCACCTGATGGAAGCTGCTCCTTCGCTGGCACAACTATCAGCACAGGGACATTTTGGGGCTGGCGTGAGTCCAGACTCCGATGCCGGAGGGATGACACGCTGCTAGGCTTGTCACATCCCAAACCACATCCTGTTGCCAAAGCTGAGCCCTCCCAGGGGTTACACCTCCACCCCCCTGGGGCTGCAGGGACCCGACCAAGGGTGATGGGAGCAACAGGTGACTCCTGGCCCTTGGGTCCCTCCAGTCTGGACTGGGAGAGGTCCGGCTGCAGTGACAGGGAGTGACTCGCTGCCACCCTCACCAGTGGCCCTGCCAAAACTCCAGGCGGGTACTGGAGAGCCCCCGGGATTTCCCAGGGACCCGGGCACG
>NW_009636277.1:0-25058 GCF_000690535.1 Cariama cristata
CGGCCCAGCCTTAAATGGTGACACAGTGATTGGGAAGAAATGTGCCAGCTCTGGCCATGAGAGTTTGGTCCCAGGTGTCCCTGGAGGTGGGTAACATGGGCAGGCTTTCCAGAAAACAGAGTCCTGTCCACCTCCCTTTCAGCTGAGGTGGATGAGTTTTTTGAGGTGGAGAGCGTCTTCCGGATTGTTTGATTTTTGCTAGTTCGTTGCTCACTGCCCAGGGTGTGGGAGGTGCTGGGCAAATATTTTCGTATAAGTTTAGAGTCACTGTTTCTGCCAATTATGCAGATTTTTTTTGTTGCTATTTTCATTACAACTGTTTGATTGTGCTTTATCTAGCTAAAGTTAAAACCTATGCACTACATAACAACATACCAACGGTCAAACTGTGGGCCTCTGACATCAGCCTAGTTACTTGAGTGATTTCAGGTCAGTAGGCCAAGGCATTGACAATCCCAGATACTGCTTTTATATCCAAAGACTGCTTTAGTCTGTTTTGTTGCTGTGGTAGGATATCTCCATCATGGCACATTTTTGCTGGCGCTCCCTCCTAGTAGACTTTTTGATTCTCGGTACTTCCCAAGATAGAATTCTTCAAACTGTTATATACCACACAGAAGTATGAGTTTACATGTGATGGTACTGAATAACCTACTAGTTATTTTTGTAACTTTTTAACAACCTTTCACAATTGTTATTTGTTATATTCTCTTGACTTCAGTTTCTTCTTTGATGTTTTCCTCTGAAAGGGTTACATTTCCTTCAAAGCCGTTGCTAGACTTATCAGCTAAAACTCTTTGTAGGGCAATCTACCAAAACAATTAATCACACCAGTGGTCCACTCCTTTCTGGCCCTGTTTCCAAGGACTTTTCAGAGTAGACCAGATGAGTTATGGTTAGCTTTATTCCTGCTTTCCTGTCTCTTCAGATCTCTGCAGTTCCTCCCCTTCACATTTTTTTGATGTTTTAACATCCTTCTGAGTTAATATCGGAACTGAAAGTACTTCACCGTTGCACTGTGCTATGATTATGCTGCCTGGCTTTTTTCCAGATACTACTTAAAATACCAGTGCAATAGTTGAGTATAAATGCCAGGAAAACTATATCTCCTCTTTAAATGTAGTATTGCATAAAGAATTTTCCCATATTTTTTTTGATTTATTGATGATAATTCAAATATAAATATCAAGGATATACCCCTGTTTTTTTTTCTTTTTGGTTTAAGGCTTATATATAATACTACAGCCCCACCATGAAGCTTTTCAGAAGTATAAGCAGAGTGAATTTTACTCATCAAGTAACGTAACTGCAGCCAGGCTGCTGAATTATAGAGCCATGAACTGATTTTGCAGCCTTAATAAACTGGTGTCATACACAAGCAAGCTATACTTGGAGTCAACGTTTATCTACATGTACAGATAACAATATTGAAAATCTGTCTCTGTGTTGTCCAAAGCTAGTGAGAAAAACAATCAATCCCCTCACTAAAAGTGACGACTGATGGCAAAGTATTGAAAAAGTTTTTGTAACCCTTATGAAAAAGTATGAGATTACATCATTTTTTAATGTCATCCTCAAATGGTAGACAACTATTCAATGAAAGCACTGTTTTCATTCCCTGTATATGTAGCATTTCCTAATTAAAAATGTCAATAAATGAATGCTTCTCTTGTCTGTTATTATGTTTCTTAATACTTCTGTAATGCAACATCCAAGATATTAATAAGCATCTGCTAAGTTAATAAAATATTACTTTTTAAAAAATGTCATGGGAGAGCGTGGATATGTTTTGTCTAGCAGACACCTTAGTAAAACTGCAGAAAAATATTGTGAATATTATCTTTTTGGGACGTAGTCCTTTCTGATGTCTCCATATGTAGGCATATTTATGAAGATACAATTTGCAGTCATCACATGCGAGGAAGGTGGATATTGTGCTTGTGATATTTGTTCTCACTTGCAAAGTCAACACTTTTAAAAATCTAAGATTTATGTGCAGTATTCTTAATAAATAAAACATCAAAATATAATAACTGATACATATATTTTAATGATTTTACTATAAATATGACTTCGCTCACTTCTGGTAGGAAGATGAGCTTGTTTGTTCTCCCAGTATAGGTGTATTCTATAGTTAAAGATATGGACTATCTTTGTTATAGTATCTAGATATATGCAGGGAAATTACAATTTTTTTTTAATTTGCCCATAGAAAAACTTGAAATTTTGGAAGGATTTGTACATACTAGGTATTTGTTTGACCTTAAATATAATGATGTGGTTAAAGTTTCAGGTTTTCTTTTGTTCGCCTTTTGTAGCTGTTCATTGGTTCTCAGTATAGGACACAAAATAAACTATGGCAATATCAGGCACACTGAGGTCAGTATGGCTTAAATGGTTGTGATGATGAATTGAAAATACAAAAGATGACGGAAGTTATTATATTATAGATGCTTGCCCTTCCCTTCTGATGGATGCTTCTGGCTCATGGTAGTAGTGAATAAGATGGGCTGTTGGAAAGGAGAAGTGAGCCATCACTGAAATCTGCTAGCACCTAGCTGTCCAAACTGAGATTCTTACTTGTATTACTTTGTCATATTTTAAGCAATTTTTTGCCCTAGTACACATTTTCTGCTGTTGGTCAAGCTTTTGTTTCATATTATTTCCTAATATAAATAGTTTGTTCTTACTAGTAGAATAAAATCCTAAAAATGTCATCTTACTTGCAAGAGTTATGACACTGTTTCCTTTCCCCCCGCTCCTTTTTTTTCCTTTTGAAAAGCATTTGGACATAACGAGTGCCCTGATCCTGGAGTGCCAATCAATGCTCGGCGTTTTGGTGACAATTTTCAGCTGGGTAGCTCAATTTCTGTTATTTGTGAGGAAGGATTTATTAAAACACAAGGAACTGAAACAATTACTTGCATGCTAATGGATGGAAAAGTAATGTGGAGTGGACCTATTCCTAAGTGTGGAGGTATGTATAATATTTCTTTTTGATTCAGGAGAACTTGATGTAATGTCTTTTAAGTTGTCACTAAATGAGGTCCAAATTTTTGCAAATGGATAGAACAAAGCTCCTGTAAAATATAGTCCTTAGTAAAGGAGTCTAGTGAGGCATAAGCTTTTATTATAAACCTGTCTGCAGGAGTGAATTTTTCTCATAACTGTTAGAAAGACAGCAGAAAAACATGCTAAAAATTGACATAAACATCAGTGATGCCAGCACTGCTATATAACCTCTGTAACAATGAAGGCTCATCTAAGAAACTTATTAGGACTGCAATGGCAATGGTTTACACTGTTCATACTTTCAGATAGCTGTCATTTGGCACTGTTGGAACTACAGTTTTAAAAGACATTTTATGCTTGAAAGGATCACTCCTGCCTCTTTTTTTTCTTCCTTTTATAGCATGTATTTGTCCAATTTGAGAAACTGTTTAAAGCAACAAGCTTCAGTGCTAGCAATACACCAATAATATACATTTCTGCATTTTTGAATTCCAGTCCAATCAGTATCATGATTGGCCTCATTAATACCTAGGAGAAAGAAATAGCAGGGAAAAAGAAGAGAAGAAAATCCTTCTGTTTTCACTGAACCTTATTTTAGTATATTGAAGGTTTCTGTTCTTCAACATCGATATTTAAATCTCTTGTTCGACTTGTCACTCAAGGTTCTTAGCAGTCAAGAAGTCTGTTTTATTTGGCTTGGTTTTTTTTAATTATTTTCACCCAGTTTCATATAGAAGGTTTTCTTCAAAATACAGCTATTAAATTCCTACTTCAGACAGATGAACAATTTAAAATCATTTCAGTGCTCAGTGACATCTGCTGATACAATATTAGATTAAAATTAAGATGTTGATCTCTTTTCAAGTCTTCAGCTGTGGTATTTAAAACGATTTGAGAGGTTTTAGCTGTCTGTTGCAGTGCTTATGTTTCTTCTGTCCATAGTGACACCTAAGCTGGGGAAGATTCTCTTAGCAAATGATCTTCCTATTTATAGAATTAAATACTTCCATACATCAGAACCTCTAAAACACAGTTATGCATATTTCCTTGGACTTGTTTATACTAATAGATACAAACATCTAATCTTTGCTTCATTAATTGTGTATATTTTAAGATCTCTTCACCTAAAGGGAAAAAAAATGAATTCACTTGCTTGTAAAGATTTTTTTTAAAATACATTGTTTAATCAATAATGATATAATCTCCGATTTATAATTTGTTAGTTTTTATTTTAAACAAAGCTTAGCTCTTATTTTCACTATGTAACTGCCTTCCTAACAAAATTTACCTAATTTTAATACATGAATGTGACTGCTTATGATACACTTTGCATCCAGTTTACTTTCTGTGATAAATTATTATTGTTTCATAGATACAAGGTGTGTCGGTTTCCCTAGACAAGATTAGTATAGGCTATAATGCCTTTGCTTTATATTGTGGAGCTGTATAACACTGCTAATAAAATATAAGTTGCATTTTCAATGTTACATTACAAACTTAAATTAATGGAGGTATTTTTAGATGTCTGTCCATGCAGAAGATAATCTGATCCATAGGTGGTCTCAGACTCTAAATGGAACAAATATTTGAATCCTAGAGGCTGGGACACTGGTATATTTGAATTAGATGTATTTATCAACTGTAGAATTAGACATATTTTTAAAATTTAAGATAAAATTTGAAGACAAATGAAAATAAGCTAATAATGTAAAAAAAAGTAAAAATGTAAAAAATTGTAAAAAACTAATAATGTAATGTGGTCTGTTGGGATGTTTAGATTTTTTATTGGCTGTGTACACATTTGCCTGTAACACATAGCCATTTTATATAAGGTGAAATTTACTTGCCCTACACACACCTCATTATTTCTTTCTCATATATATCCTCCCAGAGGCATGAATCCCACATACTGACTAGGAGACACTGAATGTAACTGCTGTGCAGTCTTCCTTCCACTGCAGAAATGCTGACTATTACAATGTATAGGAGGGAACCATTTAATAATAAATGTGATGCAGATGTATAGGGTCAGCATACTCATTTTTCAGGGCGCTCTTGATCAGCCTCTGCTGGAGCTTCCTCTGAGCCCTGCCTGTGGCCCAGGAGCCCATTTCAGCTCAGCCTGGGGCTGTCAGTCCCTGCCCCAGCAATGCCGCGAGAGTGCTGGTCTCCAGCCTGTTCTCTGCTGATCTCACCATGCTCATGCGACTTCCTGGTTTGACCTTAGACCTAACCCATCAAATTGCATTCATCTCATGGTCACTTTGCTGTCACCAGACCCTTTTCCTGTCACCAATCCAGTCCTGTTCACCTTGTTCAGATGGAGCTGGATGATGCTCTGTCTATAAAGGCACTAACTCTGCCTCTGTGTGTGTGTGTGTGTGATCATCCTTGGCTCCCGACTTCTCTTCGCTAGTGGAGCAGCCCTGCTTTTGTTGTTCCCTAATGCTTTTGAATTTGGGATTCTTGTCCTTGTGCCTCTCATCCTTCCTGTGTGAGGGTTGAAAGGCCCCTCTTGAAAAAAGGGTCTAAAACTATGAATCTACAAGATGTTTGATGATTAGCCTGTCATCCTCAAAGCTTTCTTCAGACTCACGTACAGAAATTTCCTGCCTCAAGGCCTGCACCTTACTATGCAAAGAAATAAATAGAAACAACTTTGTGAGAATTCTTAGATCAGACTAAGATTGGCTTTCGATATTTGGCATAGACCTGTGTTTGACAAAGAGATTCTGGTTGATGACAACCTCTAGTTATGTTATATTTCTAGTGTTTTGTTTTTAACACACTGACAGTGGGTATGAATCTGCCAGGCAACCATCAAATAGAACTGGAATAAAGAACAAGGTCTGAAAATCAATGTAAAAAAGGTCAGGGAAACAATCCTTTGGCAGAGTGATTGGAGAGTTTTATTTTCTAAAAAACAAGGCTCTTTAAGGTGAGCTGAGTCACCCAGCTGTTCTGAAGGCAAGGGCTCCTGGATCTAGGAAATCAGCATGTGATGGTGAAAGTCAAATAAAAAATTCTGTTGAATCTTGGACTGCAGACATCAGGAAGAGCCATAATCAGAGGAAGTGTAAGAAAGATTTTCTTTTAAAAAAAAGCAAACACAACAGCAAAATGCAAAGAGAAATTACTCTGAATTTAGGCAGTCTTATAACGGGCATTATTTTTAATGTAACATTCATAGGAGCATTTTTATAATAGAGTTACTTTTTTGTATTCCAAAGATAATCTTATAGTTTCATGTAAATTTTGTAGAGAAAATGGAGCTTTATACAAGTTTAGTAATACTATATTCCAGCTATGGTAGTATACTGGCTCAGAATAAGGCCATAGGTATTCCTATTCTTGTTGATATATTTTGTAGCTTATAGGCTCCATGCGTGTTATGAATATGTATAAGTGGTTATATACAATAAAATGTAGGGATGATGAATGCGGGAGAGTTAACCTGGTTGCTGAGGTGAACATGAGTTTAAATACCTTATTGTTTGACTGGTACTGTTTGCTGAAGGTAGTATGAAATAGAGACTTTAAGGTAAAAGGTGAGAAACACTTTTAAAACCATCAGTGAGGGAAAAAAGGTCCAAAACTGTGTATTTAGAAATGTTTGCAACATATTGAATTCTGAACTCTATATAGCTTTTAGAAACCCTTTTTTTCCTAAATAGTAGGAGAAAGATGGGCTATTATGTCCTTAAAAATGTAAAATAATTCTTTACAACAGTTCATCATTTTAACATAGGAGCTTAGTAATCTCCTGAGAAAAATGAAGATCAGACAAACGTATGATAATTCGTGATCTCCAGTTTGAAGTCGTGTCAAAGAGAGCAAAATTAATGTATTCTTGTAATGGAGACGTCCAGAATAATATAATATGCACTGTGCTGCTTTGTCAAAATGAGCAACCTACTTTGCAGATTGTACTGGGTGAAAAAAAATATAGAAATCTAAGAAATAGCCATGGCTTTGGCAGAAAATGCTGTATATTTCACACTGATATTAGTAGAGACACATGCCTGTCAACAGTACAGTAAGACCTTTCCAATTTCTTTGTGATACACAATGTAGCTCATTTATTTTCATTGTGTGGCCTTGTATGCATAATGTCCACTGGAACAGTGATGTTATCAAATTTCATGGTGCAGCTTTCTCTTCCTCTGAAGATGCCTCTGCTCTCTGTCTAAATGGATACTTACATGATACTAGTAATCCAAGAGTTTGAGTGTTTTCTGATAATTAAATACATGAATAGTTAGATTGGTGATGGGACAGAGTGTACCCTCAGCAAGTTTACCACACCATCAGTCAGGGAGGAGTGGCTGATTCGCCAGAGGATTGTACTGCCATCCAGAAGGACCTCAACAGGCTGGAGAAACAGGCTGATAGGAACTTCATGAAGTTTAACAAGGGGAAGTGCAAAGTCCTGCACCTGGGGAGAAACAGGGCCATGCACTGATATATGCTAGGGGCCACCCAGCTGGAAAGCAGCTTTGCAGAAAAGGCCCTGGGGGTCCTGGTGGACACCAGGTTAAACATGAGCCATTGCAACAAAGAATGCTGATGGTATCCTGGGATGCATAAGGCAAAGTATTGCCAGCAGGTTGAGGGAGGTGATCTTTCCCCTTTACCCTGAATACTGGTGAGGCCACACCTGGAGTTTCTGTCCGGTCTTGGACTCCTGAGTACAACAGAGTCTTGGACATACAGGAGAGAGTCCAACGAAGGGCTGCAAAAATGATCAAGGGATTGAAGCATTTCTCCTATGAAGAAAGGCTGAGAGCTGGGACTGTTCAGCTTGGAGAAGAGAAGGCTCAGAGGGAGATCTTAGCAAGGTATATTAATACCTGAAGGGAGGATGCAAAGAGGATGGAGCCAGGGCCAGACTCTTTTTGGTTGTGTCCAATGACAGGACCAGAGGCAACTGGAACAAACTGAAACACAGGAGGTTCCATCTGTTCTCCTATGAAGAAAGGCTGAGAGCTGGGACTGTTCAGCTTGGAGAAGAGAAGGCTCAGAGGGAGATCTTAGCAAGGTATATTAATACCTGAAGGGAGGATGCAAAGAGGATGGAGCCAGGGCCAGACTCTTTTTGGTTGTGTCCAATGACAGGACCAGAGGCAACTGGAACAAACTGAAACACAGGAGGTTCCATCTGAACATCACGAAATGCTTTTTCACTGCAAGGGTGACTAAGCACTAGCATTGGTTGCCCAGGGAGGTTGTGATGTCTCCTTACTTGGAGAAGTTCAAAAGCTGTGTGGTCATGGCCCAGATCATCTGCTTGTTTAAGTAAATGCATAAATAAATTACTACTGAAGCAGAATTAACTTCCTGTCCCTTTTGGTTTGGTTTGGTTTGGTTTGGTTTTCTTTCCAGTAACCAAAGTCCCTGACCACGAAATGCTTTTTTACTGCAAGGGTGACTAAGCACTAGCATTGGTTGCCCAGGGAGGTTGTGATGTCTCCTTACTTGGAGAAGTTCAAAAGCTGTGTGGTCATGGCCCAGATCATCTGCTTGTTTAAGTAAATGCATAAATAAATTACTACTGAAGCAGAATTAACTTCCTGTCCCTTTTGGTTTGGTTTGGTTTGGTTTGGTTTTCTTTCCAGTAACCAAAGTCCCTGACCAATTCATTATGCAATCAGTTTAAGGTCATCTCTTGTCTTCACTAGAAACTAGATCAAGTCTGTATTAAATCTACATGCAATAGTAATTTACATGACTCCATCTTTGCAGTAATAACCTCATAGAATCATAGAATGGTTTGGGTTGGAAGGCACCTTTAAAGATCATCTAATCCAACCCCCCTGCCATGGAGAGGGACATCTTCCACTAAATCATGTTCCTCAAAGCCCCATCCAACCTGGCCTTGAACACTTCCAATGATGGGTCATCCACAGCTTCTCTAGGCCACCTGTTGAGTGTCTCAGCACCCTCATAATGAAAAATTTCCTCCTTATATCCAGTGTAAATCTACATTCTTGTAGTTTAAACTGTTATCCCTTGTCCTATCGCTACAGGCTTTGATGAAAAGTCTCCCTCTGTCTTTCTTGTAAGCCCCCTTTAAATACTGAAAGGCTGCTATAAGGTCTCCCTGATGCTTACTTTTCTCCAGGCTGGACAACCCCAACTCTCTCAGCTTTTCTTCACAGGAGAGGTGTTCCAGCCCTCTGATAATTTTTGTAGCCCTCCTAACCTGTTCTAACAGGTCCATGCCTTTCTTGTGCTGGGGAGCCCATAGCTGAATGCCGTACTCCATGTGGGCTCTCAAAAGAACAGAGCAGAGGGGGAAAATCACCTCCCATGACCTGCTGGTCACGCTTCTTTTTGCGCAGCCCAGGGTACAATTGGCTTCGTGGGCTGCACGCACACATTGCTGGCTCATGTCCAGTTTTTCATCCACCAGTATCCCCAGGTCCTTCTCTGCAGGACTGCTTTCAATCCACTCATCTCTTTTCATCTTCAGAAAGTCTCCTGACAGATCTCATTTGCTTTGGAAGTAAATATTGAAGTGTTTTGGTAACAGTCCAAAAGTTTTTGCTTGTGTTTAGAAATAAATGACAAGTAATTGTTGCATTCAGATAGTTGCAAAATCCATACATGTAGTTTATAACTCACTTTCAGTGCTTTACTAAGATGTTTTATTTAACAATAAAAATAAAAACCTTAAGAAAAAAAGAAAAATATTTGTTTACATATAGATGCCTATGATGTAAATAAATATGTGTATGTTTCTAGTCAGCCTGTCAAAGAAACAATGAAAGCTCATCCTTCACTTTACAAAATTAAATTCAGGGGAAAATTTCCAGTTTGATTATGTCAACTGTGTATGAACATTGAGTCTTGGTGAAATCCAGGGTCATTTGGTGAATTAGTTTAGAAAAGTGTCATAAAACTAAAAATAAACAAATACATTCAAAAACAAAACAAAAAAAACAACTCTGTAAGATTTTCCTTTAGAAAACATGTTTAGTCCCTAAGGGTTCAGATCCTGAGAAGCTCACCAAATCTAATTTGGGCTGTATCAAATCCTTGATTAGTAGTTATACAAAGAAGCTCATTACAACAGTAACTCTGTGATGCATTTATAGTTCTATAGGCTAATGTATTTACAGCAATATTAATCAGAACCAACAAAAGTATTTAAGCATACTTCTAATTGGAGAAATTGTATTTTCTTACTGTCTGTATGTTACCATGTGGCCTACTTTATTATTATGTAAAATATACACACACACTGAAGTTCATGTTCTTACAGATGAACAAATCCCACTCTTGGCACATATCCATGTCATGTGAAAGAGAGAAGATGAAGGTGAAAAAGATCCTTAGTTTAATCCTGGTATCTCTTCATTCAACTCCAAGGCACCCAATCCTAACACTTCCTATTGGAGTTTGCAGCTTAGAATCTGCTTGTTGATACCTTTTACATCTCAGTAGTGTCAATAAGTTCTGCTCTCCAAAATACGGTGCCCTCTCTCCAGAATTGGAATTGGTATGGCCAGAACATTTTGTGGAAATACAACTATGTAAGAGTAAATGATTGTTTTGAGTCCCCTGAAAACCATCTCCTCCTCAATGAGGAGATCCAATGAGATACAAGACTATTGCTTGATAACCTTCTTAAGTTGAACCTGGAGAATCCATTTATCCAGTTAGTTCAATTCTTATTTATATAACACAGGAAAAGTAGGTAGTTTTATTAGGACTTTGTCTAGAATAAGGGATATCCAGTATTTGATACTGCGTTGTTGAGAACTCTTTGACAATTAAATCTGTTCTCATCCAGGTTGCATCAGTGCATATCTGTACCATGCAACAGATGGTAATGGAAAAGAGAGCTATGTAAATGGCTGGGGTTTATTGTCTGCTTTGTATAATTTAGCACTGTCCACAAGAGATGCTACCTACTTCTTCATGGCTGACATTTTGGGGAAGCAGTGAATTTTGCTTCTATGTACTTGTGTAAGGCACTGAAATGTGCCTCGGCCTGCTTGTTTTCTTCTTTGCGTCACATACAGGGTATACAAATAGGTCTGATCAAAAGGATTTTGTGACAGAAAAAGGAGTTTTAATGCAAAATTTGAGTTGAATAGCTAATACATTCTGCAGATTTCATTTTCCATAAAACAGTCAGCAATTCCTGAAAATAAAGAAATTGTAGACTGCTCATTATTTGAGACTGGTCACCAATTTAAGAGCATGCTTTATGCAATACTTTCCTTTTTTAAATGATGCTTTGTTGACCATCATGGAAAAGATATTTCTTGCAGAAAATAAATAATACACAGCTTATATTTCACATGTTCTAAATTATAATCCAGTACGCTAAAGAAAGCTTTACATGTTTATGCTGTTATGTTAGTCTAGTGAAAATCAACTCTTATACTATTATACTTATCTTTACTTTCTTTTTCCTTACAATAGGGCTTAACACCTTATCAGGTCCTTGATTAGGTCTCTTCATAAGGTTGCAAGTCATGTTCACTCACGCAAGTCAGAGCAACAGAAGAAACTTTTTTAATAGTGTTACTCCTAACTCCCTCTTCTGTACTTAAGAGTCTAGGTAATCCATTTTAGTTAAAATACTACTACTACTACTACTAATAATAATAATAATAATTTAAAAAAACCCAACTCACTAAATGTCCCTACTTGCAACAGTTTTTACTGAAGTAGATAGACTCACTAAAGGACAGCAATTTGCGAGTACTTCAGTGAATGAAAAACTTTAGTTTAGAGTCTAATATTTTACAAGTTATTATTTCCCAGGAATAAGTAATTGAAATTAGTTATTTGATACATAACATTGTAGCTCAAGGAAAATATATCTTATTCTTCTAGAGGAAAATATATTCAGAGATTAGTTGCTTTTCTGTCTATGTCCTGTGGGTCAAGGAGACATTTGCATATTTGTCTGTATAGGTATTTTTAGTATATTCATGCATGTGGATAATACACATGTAGAAAGATACATACATATGGTCTTTTGAGGATGTTTACACTTGTGCTGAACAATATGTGTTCAATTTACCACACTGAATATGCATTAAATTCATAACATGTCCTAGATATGTTAAATTGCTAGAAAAACTTTATGATTTGTTACCTTTTAAAAAATTTTAATACTTCTAGTGATGGAATTACTGGATTTCTTTGATGTCTAGAATTCAACATAATTCTGTGAATTAATTTCTCTATTTAAAAAATATCAATCTCTTACTGAAAACAAACAAAAACATGCCAAGCACTCCCACAGTCTTTTCCTCACCCATCCATACCACTGAGGAGAAGATGATCTCACAAAAGTCTGATGACACATGCGCTTGACTTTACATACACATGTACATCCATCAGATGTAATGAGTTTGCATTCATGCATGAAATTAAAAACCTGCACAGAGCTTTACAAGACTTAAACCTAAAAGATCTGTCCTTGAGCATTATTGGTTTTGCGGTTCTTACTCTTCCCACCTGTGAGATTATACCACCTTTGGGATAGACTAGCACTTTCCATAGCCAAAATCGGCATCAGTCAAACATGATTATTACTTCTGAGAATCTCTTTTCTGTCCTATGACTAACTGTCTTGACACTGGTCAGCTAATGGAAACTTCCATCATTCTGTACCAGATTCTCTTCAACTATTTAAGAAGAATTGTTATCAAGGAAGTGCTCTTCGTCTTTGTAATACCTACAGCTGTGGAGATTATTCCTGTAATTAATGTGTCATTAAGCCATTGAAGAACTTTAAATATGATTACTGACAACTTTGGTTTCAATGGTGTTTTATTACAGTTTTCCTCACTTATATTTACTCACTATCTCTGAGAGAAAAACTACATGTTATTTCTAGTAATTCTGCTTGCAGATGTATGTATTACAGTATTTAATATATATTTGCCAAATGCTTCAAAAATATCAACTAATCTTGTAAGAATGGTAAGTATGTCTTTTTCATGAATGAGAAATTTGAGCTATCAGCATGACAAGCAAAATGTATATGGTATGACAGTGGATTCATGTCAAAGTTAAAATAACAGTTCACTAGTTTCTAGCTTGTTAATCAACTGAAACTTTTGCAAGTTTTTCGAATCTCTCTGCTCACAATTAAAAGCAGAAGTAATGACACTTTTTAAACACTATGCTTTGTTGTATGTTCTTTATTACAGGAAAACAGATTGTTCGTGTAAGAATACAGTATAAAAAGCTTTGTCGGAACTTATTAAACAGTTTATTTTGTCTTTTTAAGGTTTTAATTCAGTTGTCTCCATCTAATTGTGAACCCCACGGAGTATGTTGGCTTTGAAACCTTGTTGCATCTTCCTGCAACTAGATTTTTTTTAATTTCTTTGTTATAGATGTCCTGTATTGAAAGTGATGACTGTGATTTACATATAATAAGTCTGTGTTATTATACCATTCTCTTTGTTTCATTTTTAGCTCCATGTGGTGGGCATTTTTCATCTCCCAGTGGAGTAATCCTCTCTCCGGGCTGGCCAGGATATTATAAAGATTCCTTGAATTGTGAGTGGGTGATAGAAGCTGAACCAGGACACTCTATCAAAATTACATTTGAAAGGTCTTGGCTAATGTTTTTCTTATTTAATGTTTTCCAGTTTTTACCCAGAAGCAGGAGTTTATTAGCTCTGTCATAACATTAATTTGCACTAGCTCTAAAATCAAGCAATTTTATTATCAGGTAGGATTTTCCAAAACACCTTAGTGCCTTCAGAACATAAATTTTATCTTCAGTGTAATTTCTACTTTGATGCACTGAAAAGTTTTTGAAATTCATACCCTCTTGCATATATTTAAGCCTGTCTGGCCCAGTTAAAAATTTTGTCTGTTTTTAAAGATTAGCATGTTTCATGTTGCTATGATGAATTACACTTCTGCAGTATTTTTTTTCTCTCAAACCCATGAAATCCTCAACTCTGAAAATCTGAATCAACTGTGAAAACTGAATTAAATACTTTCATGTTTTTACCCACCGTGAATATTTAATTATCAAATCAGCTGATCTGTTTTTGTGAAAGGACTGTGTGCTCTCAGGTTTGAATTCCAGTTTCCCAAAATTACTGCAACATTCTACTTTCTGTGCATTACTGCCTGTTACTTAGGTCCCTTCCTGATTCCAAGGACTGAAATGTGCTGAGGAGCTTAGTTTTCTCATGGTAGCAAGACGTAGGCATTTCATTTAAGCTCTTCATGAGAAAGCAAAATAGAAAACATAATTTAAAAAATACTACATCCTACATATTTTCAAAGATGTTTTAGACTCTTTTAAATTGTCAATATTAATAAAGTTAGGTGATGATCCAGAAAAAAGTGCCTTTGATCATCAGCACACAAATATCACGCAAGTACTTTTCAGTTCTATTTATGCAGTGTATTTTGACTACTCCTGCCTGGTCACATTCAACTTAGAAGATATCACTTCATTTTAATGCAATTCAAAAGTTGTTTTTAGCGAAGTATGAAAATTACCATCTTCTTTTAGCAAAATTTGTCATTGTGATAAGATTGTTTAAAACTTTTTTCTAGTACTGTAGCTTACACTATAATAAAGCGTTCACATGACATTATATACAATCAGAGGACAGGTAATATGGACACTTCAGAGTTATTTCCTATCCTTAACATCAAATGAAAGCTAATCTTCCAAAATCACGAGTGCTATGCATCAGCTTAAAATGAAGATTTATCAAATTTTTGCTAATTAAAATACAGAAGAGAAGTGAAAGTGACTAACTCCCTCTTGCAGAAATTGATCAAACTCATATTAGTTCAAAATTAAAAGAAAATTATTAATTTTCTTTATTGTCTTGTAAAACAAAACAAAAAATAAAAATTTTGGAACTTTCATCAACTCACGTTTTTTAAAAGAAAAATATAATTCAAATAATCTGTTTTTAATTCAGCATTTCATTTTCAGCTACACATTTAATGTGGACAGTCATTTCAAAGTGAAAAGCATTTGCATTTTTATTTGCAAAATTCTATGCCAGCTGGATTTTCTTCCTTTGCACCTGAGTTTCATTAAATCTGATAGTCTCTTATATACACTTTTTGTTTGTAATACGATAACACCTTGTCACAAAGTTGCACAACCTCTATTACTCTTGTAGGTCAGAGCAATAAGAACAAGATGTGGTCTCTTCAGATCACAGAGAGAGCTCCTGTCCTCTTATAACCTAATCTCATTATTACACAACGACATTTCTTTTTCTATTACTGCTTGTTATTGACACTCTTGTCGCTTGCCATAAATTGGACTGATATGCATATTGCTCAGATGCGGCAATCCAGAGGAGGCCCTGCTTACATATATGTGTGTGTATGCTTATTGTTTCTGCGCAGGAGTATATCTAAAAATACATCTATCTATGTTCACAGAAATGCACTTAGATATATATGTTTGGATGTAAAGAAAAAGTTATTACATAACCCAAATAATGCAATAAATCTTTGTAGTGTACGGAAAGAAAACTTTTTGTAAACTACTAATGTTGGGTTTTTTACTTAATTATTTTTCACATAATCTGAATTTACTTTCTGTGTCATTCATACATTAGCTTCTTTTTAAACACTTATTCTAATCTGACTGTCCTTGCTCTGCTCCTGCTTGCAAACCTTCAGCTGGACTTTCTTTAGACAGGAGGTTAATTTTATTGAAATATATACTTTAAAAACTATAGCCAAATGGCTTTCCTATATGATTCAAAAAAATAAACTCTCATTTTGCTCAGTACTTTACGTTTCACCTTTGTCCTGAAAAACAAAGAGAAATACTTTTTGTAGCCTTTCTTGGTGCAAATACTAAGACTTCCACAATATGTGTAGTTATTTTTATTTTCTTAGGCAGGGTAAAACATTTATAGTACATATCTAGAATCTTGACATCCTTTCTTTTTGGATTTTCTAAAAGGAAGGGAACAGTTCTTACTAATACACATTTCCTGCAGAGTGTCACCTTAACATTACATCTTGGATCAGTTTATGACTTTGTAGTTTATTTCCTTTTAATGTCCCGTCTTCCTATCTTCCTATGGATTCTGTCTTACAACATTGCATATGTGTGAGGTACTGCATTCGGACTGTATGCTAAAGTGTTCTTGTGCCATGAAGCCAGATACGTAGGTGAAAAGAAAGAGATCTACAGACAAAGTGAATATTAATAACTATTCATTTTTGTGCTTTCAGTGATTTCATAATAACTTTTTCGTGTTTTGTGATTGTGCACGTATACTTTAAAGAGTCTAATCATTTTGTACAGTCATATTTAATGATAGATAATCTGTTCATTTTTTGTTATAAATCAGTAGCTTTTTAGGCTGAACTGAAATGATAGAAGTAGTAAATACAAGTGCCATTCTTCATTGTAATAAATGTTTATCAGGAATGTTTATCAGGAAGCCTAATTGTGAGTATTTAAATGCTAGGGATGTTAACCAGCAAACTACCGATTGGAGTACTAGTCACATTTGATTAATGGCTATACACTATGCAGCATGATATTCTACTTATATCCTGACACTGTACTGAGTTGGTAGGGTGTCTCAGAAGTAAAAATGCATGTTGTAAATATTAAAGCAGCTTTATCTGTTCAAATAAGATTTAACACCTCCTGTGTTAAAGTTTGTTTAACTCCTGCCTATGTGAGTAGAGACAATTTTTGGGAGTCCTCCATAGAATAGTCCTCCATAGTCCTCCATAAGAATAGACCTCACATAGCAATGAAGCCGTCCAGGTTAATTTAAGAATAGTGACTAGTTGAGTAGGAAAGAACATTGGAGTGAGTGGTCTTACATGAGCGCAAAGTATTTTTTATTCAGTTTCCTATAAATTCCTACTGTTTTCTCACACCAGGGAATAACCAGGTGATATGTAAATATATAAGATAAATTCAGCATCAAGAGGAAAGACATTCAAGGAAAAAATTATATAAGTATTATCCTTATAAATTAAACTTTAATTGATCACTTTTCTGAGCCAAACAGCCAAACAAAAGCATTGTACATAATCCCCGCTTCAAATTTCTTTCAGCTCATCTCACTAAAAAACTGTCCTCACTCTTTTTTTCTTGGATGCTTACTCATTTTTTTCATCTCCGTATTTTTCTACTGTTTGTCATGCTCTATGTAGTCTTTGAGCAACAAGTGCTTATGAGAGGATTTCTGTTATATCTTTGGAGACTCACCTTAATTTCATCATGTCTTGACCGGCCTGATAAATTACTTTGCATTGATAAGGTCAATGCCTTTTTACATTTTCTGTCTCAAGTACATTTTTGATAAAGGAACTAAGAAAGCAGAGCAAGGCTAAATGATCTGTTTCCAAAATTGCTTCTGTTTTGTATCGATTAGTGGGAGAAACAAGTACTGGAAAAAATAAGTTATGGCCTAGTATTTTTTTAGCAACATATCATTGTGAGTTCATGTGGGAACTAACAAAAAAAGAAATTCTCAGTTCTCCTGCTTCTAGGCTTGTCCTTCTTCATTTCCGTAACTCCCTATTACTTTATTTCTGTGTTCTTTTCTATGTTATTTCATAGAAGTGGGACATAGATAAAAGAAAACTCATGTTTTGGAGATTTAATTTGGCTTCTCATCTTTCATCAGACTCCTTTAGATCTTTAGTCTCAGACTCATGGGACATAAATACTGAAATAGAGTTCCTCAGTATATTGGCATTAGTCATGCAGTTCCTTGAATGGATTTCACAAAACCAAATTAGGTATCTAAGTGAATCAGAGAGAGAATTAGGAATATCTGAAGTGTCCTTATGGGATCCTGCTGTTAATTGTTTCTTTTTAATTCTGAAAGGGTTTTTCAATAATCCATCAGAGAGTCCATTAAATCAGTATGATTGATGTAAGGTCTGTCATAGCAAGAAACAGAGAAACCACTGTCAAAATACCAAACAGGTGTTTGGGATTGCTGATACCATCTGAAACAAGACAAGCAGGGAGATACCTAGCAGCACTGTCACACTCAGCTTTTCCTTGAGAGAGACAGCAGCTGTCTTTAAACAGACATTTTGCTTCATAGTGCTTTCTACATAGGATTTTTAATTTTTTTTTGCCATAACTTCTGCCACTACTTTGGACTGAGCCTTAACTGACACAAAGCCACTGGAGTTTCAGAGCAGACTTAAGTAATTCTGTCCCTCTTTATAGATCATTTTAAGGGTATATGCTCAGACTATGATTCTTTGATAATATAAAGTACCTTGATGATATTTGTGCCAAATGAAATGGATATAATAAAAGAATGCATCAACATATCCTCTATATAATTTACTTAATTTGTCCAAAAAGAAAATTAATTTTGTGCTGTAAAGTAGTGTATGCAAGTAATAATCTTTGCTAACAAGCTATTTGGTTTTGGCTTTTGTTTCCTGCAATACAAACCAGTTCAAGGAGTTTAAACTTATTTCTCATCTTACTAAGGCACTAACCCAAAATTTGATTGTTGTATTAGTTATAGGATAATTAATACTGTTATATTCATATTATAAAGTAGATATGTGGGGAAATAATTAAAAGAATATGATCAGGAAAGGAGCATAGTTTTAAAATAGGGCTTACTTTGTACAGATTTATTGACTTTGTTTTTACTGCTTCTTATATTTGTGCCTCAATTCCAGATTTCAGACAGAACTTAATTATGATGTTTTGGAAGTTCATGATGGACCAAATTTATTATCTCCACTTCTGGGATCTTACAATGGTACACAGGTGCCACAATTCCTGTTTAGCAGTAGCAATTTCATTTATCTTCTCTTTACAACTGACAACAGTCGTTCTAACAATGGATTCAAGATTCACTATGAAAGTAAGTCATTCTGAATTCTGTTATTTGATTTCCCCATCAATGCTTATCCTAGTTATAAATATATAAAGGTGCACAGATGTCATCTTTGTTAAATTCCTGTTATTTCTCAAATTGAGGAAGATTTGGTGATGTTAAACTGCAAAAGGGATGACTGGTAATTTCACCTACAATTTAATGTCATTGCTGTACTACTCCATGCTTTTAAGTATCAGAAGATGGGAATGGGAAGCAAATACCTTTCTTCTGGATGTGGCTTTTATGTCTTGTTATTCTTATGTTTTATACAATACATTTTTATGTGTTTAAAACTACGTGAGATCAGGAAGATTATGAAAAGCCACACAAATAACTGAATTACTGTCCTGATTGATGTACTTGCAGTTCTAACTGAAGGTAATGGGAAATGCAGTTTACCCTAATGAGCTGAAAATCAAGCTATGGAATTGCTTGATTATGGATTTTTAGGGATCTAAAAACCTGCATATTTGATTTGTTCTGGCACATGGAAGTATTCTTTTTTCCTGTTTATCCAAAAAAATCTGTTATTATTCAAAAATTCTTTACTGATCTAGCCTTCACCCACATAATTCCATTTATATTATCTTCTACATTGTGAAGAAGTGATGATTTTATTAAGTTCTCATCCATTCTGAAGTTTGAAGGATGGCTATACTTACACATCAGGAAAACTAGGTTAATATTGCCAGCAGAGACCACTAAATTCTTAAAATGGTTGGCTAAATGAATAATGTTAAATGGTAGAAATTACACTTTGGGAATTTGAACAGCAAAAAGAGGAAATCTGCACTTATTACAAATATCCTGATATCAAACTCTTTCAATCAAATAAAGTTGGAAAGGAAATCTGAAATTTCATTATAAATTAATTATTCAATTTCATTATAAAATCCCTTTTATCTAAAATTGATCCCCACCTCACATTTCTCTTTACACTGATGAAGAATGAAAGTTAAATCTATACTATCAGAGAACCCTGAAAATACACCTTTAACATTTTTACACAAAATAAACCATTTTCACACAAAATAAACCATTTTCAGTAGTTGTTTTTCTGCTTGACATCCTCTGTTTATATATAGACATCTAGTATTAATTTTATTTCTGTTTCTTACTGATTCATTGTCTTATATTATCCAGTACAACCCAATTCTGATTTCCCTTTTCTGGATAATAATAATGATTAATAGTCCTCTATTCAACATTTCTGTATTCAAATATCCTATTGAAACCTGAAGTCTTTTATATGTTCTTATTTTCTGTGCTAATTATTTCTTTTCACACTGAATTTCTTTGTAAGGAAGGATATTTTATGGCTTTTGTGTAGGAATAAAAGGAATAACACCCATAAAAAATCTTACACTGAATACTTCTTCTAATTTGCTAACTTCAGCAATATTCCTAGAGTGTTTTGTTTCTTTCTTTGTTTTTCTCTGATTCTTTTATAATAAAGTTAAACTTCTCTCTGGGAAATAATCTAAAAGGTTTAATTTTTAGCATACATTAAAATTCTGTGTATCAAATCAACTTCTCTTTACTCCTTTTTCTGCTATTCTTTATCTTCTCAATATTTCACATATAACTTTAGGTATGACAATTATTTATGTACATATTTGGTCTATGTAAGTATTTCAAGGATAAATATCAAAAGAAAAATCATTTTAGCTGGGATAACAAAGTTTGATCAGGAAAAAGTGAAGACTGGAAATCAGAATTTTGAGTGATCATCAGAGATTTTCAACATGACCATCAGGGACAAAATCATAGAATCATAGAATGGTTTGGATTGGGAGAGACCTTAAAGATCACCTAGTTCAAACTCCCCTGCCATGGGCTGGGACACCTTCCACTAGATCAGGTTGCTCAAAGCCCCATCCAACCTGGCCTTGAACAGTTCCACGGATGGGGCATCCACAGCTTCTCTGGGCAACCAGTTCCAGTGCCTCACCACCCTCATGGTGAAAAATTTCTTCCTAATATCTAATCTAAATCTTCCCTCTTCCAGTTTAAAACCATTGCCCCTTGTCCTATCACTACGGGCCCTTGTAAAAAGTCTGTCCCCAGCTTTCTTGGCAGCCCCTTTTGGGTACTGGAAGGCTGCTCTAAGGTCTCCCCAGCGCCTCCTCTTCTCCAGGCTGAACAACCCCAACTCTCTCAGCCTGCCTTCCTAGGAGAGGTGCTCCAGCCCTCTGATTATCTTTGTAGCTCTCCTCTGGACCCACTCCAACAGGTCCATGACTTTCTTGTGTTGGGGGCCCCAGAGGTGAAGGCAGTACTGTAGGGGGGGTCACATGAGAACAGAGTAGAGGGGGAGAATCACCTCCCTTGACCTGCTGGCCATGCTGCTTTTGATGCAGCCCAGGGTACGGTTTGGCTTTCTGGGATGTGAGCGCACAGTGTTGAGCTTTGCATCAACCAGTACCCCCAAGTCCTTCTCCTCAGGGCTGCTCTTGATCCATTCTCCACCTAGCCTGTATTTGTGCAAAGTCACTCAGTGTTACCGCAATAGGATCAATCTAAATATCCTGTAAATTATGTGGTGTTTTTCTCTGCAACAATGGCAGGATACAATTCATTATTTGTAACATCTTGTAATGGTAACCCAGTGCAAGGATAATTCCCTGAAAATGTGTGATAATGAAGCCTTCACCTCCACTCACAGCAGAGTGTATTACTTTAATTAATTAAAAAAAAAAATCTGTAGGTTGTTTATTTAACTCTTTTTTTTGTTGATTTTTTTAAAATTTTTTTCAATCTAGGTGTAACTGTTAATACTTACTCTTGCTTGGATCCTGGCATACCAGTACATGGACGTCGTTATGGACATGACTTCTCTATAGGTTCCACTGTCTCATTTAGTTGTGATCCAGGTTATAGATTGAGTCATGAGGAGCCTTTGCTATGTGAAAAAAATCACTGGTGGAGTCACCCACTCCCAACTTGTGATGGTAAGGATGAATGGATAAAATACGGAGTACCTTAAAATGTACAGATTTTGCCAAACTATTATAGTCAAAATGAGTTAAATGTTGAAGCTTGTAAAACCTCTATTTTTAGGAAAAAAAGAATAGTTAGAGGAAATAAATGTTATATACCTCTGTGTGATGAGGTATTTAGTAACAAAAGTAGAGAATAATGCATAATTCTTTAAATCAGCAGATTATTGAAGATATGTCTGTCTGAATATGTATTACTGTGAGCTAACTCATTGCCAGTTAGCTCAAGACATGCAAGGTTAATGTACATCTGCTTGTAAAGCACTTATTACAAGCTACAAATATTTGTGTTTGGGTATCCATCTATGGACACAGGTGTGCTGACATACATAACATGAGATGTGTTTTATTTATACCTGACTCAAAAACTGTATTTTCTCCTGTTTCATGTTCATCACTGTGTTCCTAACTTGTTAACAGAACTTGACAACCTTCAATCACTGTAGGAATTGATTAGTGTCACATTATACCTGATGATTAAGCATATGATTGTTAAGCCAGACAAAAACGACATCGAGTAACATTTTGTTACCAACATATCGAGTACAATTTGAAGTCTCCACCAGATCATTAAAAAAGTCTGCTTGAAAAATTATCTAATAGTTTCAGTCATCCCTTGTTATCCAAGTTGTTCATCTTAATCCATTTTCCCAGTTAAGGTGATATCAATTGTATTTAATATTAAGAAAGTATATTGTAATGTTTATTAAGTTCTCTATTTGAGCTTTTTTCCCCTCAAAATGATTTTTTGCTTTGAGCATGGTACACACTTTTCTGATGATAAAAATACTATCTGGAATAATGTATCCACTTAATTTGAGAGTAGTATTTAACAAAAAAATCTACTGAACTTTTATAAACTATGTAATGCACATGGTAATGTATTTTTCTAAAACAGCTCTTAGAATCTCAGGACACTCAGAAAGAAAAAGCTGAATTTGAATGAAGATTAATGAAAAAGCTTACTGAATCATGTGTGATTTGCCATATGGAAATATATTCATTTTCACAGTATTTATTTAAAAAATGGTAGGGGTGTTCTTGGCCTTCAGCTTATTTAGTTAGCAAACCCTTTGGTTTTTGTATTTCAATAGGTTGAACATTTCAGTATATGATGATACTTAAAATTTGTAGTGGTAGGCCTGAGTGTGAATCACTTTCCTGAAAATGGCACTCTCTAGTTCAGCAAGTCCATTTCCTAAAGGATTCTGCTTCTCAGTCAGGCTCATGGAATGAAGAATTGCAAGATTCCTACAGCTCACAATCTTTTTTTGCTATGTTTTGCTGAATTAGCCATAAACATAAGATGTGTTTTCTTACTGTGATAGGCATGAGATGATAACTATCTAAGAAAGCCAGTATTAACACACTCTGTATGAATACTGTGCACCGCTGTGAAATAAACTTACATATTGTGATAAATTTCTTCCTCAAGATGCTGAACTAGCATGCAATTCGTTAAGTAAATGGGATTTTTTTTTCTCCAGAACACCTTGCTAAATTGCAATTGTCCATTGAATAAATATGCTCTAAAGGCAGGGTTGAGTACATTTATTCTGGTAAATTTAATATATTCATGGTTGAATTCTTTTTAATTTCATTGCTGATTTTCTTCTCTGGTGGAATGTTTTTAAATGGCACCCAGAGTCCTTGCACCCCCAGGGAAAAAAAGGGCATTTGCTAAATGGGCTGTTCTTTGCACAAACTGCGAGTATGAGTTTGTGTTAATCATGCCACTAATAAACACATTGGTCACTGTTCCTGCTCATTCAAAATATTACTCTGGCAGTTTCTGAGGAGCAGTGTTCTTTCTTGATTGTTCTTTTAGATAATTGTATCTCTTTTTGATAATTACATCGTGTAGTGACATGCAGGCAGACCATGATAATTGTGCTGATAGATCATGACAACTCATGAGTCTAAGTGTTTTGGAAGAGAAGAAGGGTGTAGAAAAGGAAAAATTAGACTTCTTAAAACTGGTTCTTTCTCGAAGTAGAAGATCGTGTTGACTGCAATTCTATTCTTTGAAGGAGTGTAAACTAATTTTTTCATGAGGTGTTTGGATGTTACATAGATAAGCATCACAAAAAGCTTGTCAGCAAAATCACACTTCATTATCTACAGGAACATTTAGACAATACTGAGAATGATGATTTAAAAATGAAAAAGCAAACTGTTTCCTTCCCTAAAGAATAGCCTGAGGGGGTGATTATGACAGGCTGTATAATTCATTCATATTTGAATAATTGATACACATGAAGAATTTTGTTGATAGTTTCCTTAGATTTGATTTTTATGTGTATCTGTATAGATAAGGTGTGCACACTATTCCTCAGTGCACATATGTATTCTGTGTGTGTGTGTACATGTACATACAGAAACACAGTTATATATATACAGAAGTATAGCAAAGCATTTTGGGGAAAAAAAAAACAAACCAAACCAAAAACATTAGAGCTCTCTGACCTTTGAGGATAGTAGAATCTATTTCTGCTCTTTAAAGATAAATATTTAAGGAAAATATTTGCAGAATCATAGAACAGTTATAGCTGAAAGGAACATCAGAATGTCATCTAGTCCAAACCCATACCCCAAAAACCGAGTCCAATCTGGATGTTAGATCAGGTTGCTCAGGATCCTACACAACTGAGTTTTATCTCCAAGCAGGGAGACCCCGTTTCTTCTCTGAGCAACCTGTGCCATTGTTTGGCCACACAATGGATATTCTTAATATCTACTGAGAACTTCCCATCTTCCAGTTACATCCATGACCTCTCATTCTTTCACTGTGGTGAAAGCTACTTTAATTTATACAGTGCTTGAATTGCTTTATAGTTTTCAAGACAGCAACTCCACTATGTTAAAATAAGTTATACAACCATAAAATTAAGGTTTTGTCAAAGAATTAAAAGTTAAACCTATGATCCTTACCAAACCATCACTTTCTTTTTAAGAAATTAATTAGCCTATAGACTGTTAGGATGATACTGTTAAAAATACTTTATTGTTGTTAAGTATGACCAATATCTGGATAGCTGTATTGGCAAAATACTTTTTGATTTCTTTTCAGAAGAGGTGGCACTGATCAAGGCCTAGACTTTTGCCATTTTTTTTCATTCTTTGGTTCATGAGTAAACAGCTTTTTTATCCACATAGATGAGAGAAGAATGATTGGTATTACTGTGGA
>NW_009636278.1:0-9144 GCF_000690535.1 Cariama cristata
TAAGACTTTCTTTTATACCTCTACAAGAGGAAAAAGAACTAATCACAATTTCAATGACTTTGAAGGAAAAAGCACACTGTAACATGATGGTAAGGTAAGGAAAACTTCTACCAAGTAGTCATATGGGTCTGTGGAAAAAGGACCATAATTGGCGTAATTTTTGCAGTTATTCGTGAGCAATGAACAAGGTAAGAGGTGAAGAGCAATAACTTTGGACCCTTGTAGGAATAATCTATGTGTATTTGAGGAGCTTAGTCAATGTTAATGATCCTGTTGCATGGGTAAGAAGAACTGCCCCAAACTGTGTCAGACACAGAGAAAGAGAGTGGAGAAATACAAGTGTGTTTTGAGAACATGCCTTGAGGCTGAATATACAAGCATTCCTTGTGGTCTTCAGATCACTTGTCTGCTAACATTTTTCACAAAATACTGCTGTGTCATTGACTCTTCACAACTTGATTTACTTTTCTTCATTGCAGGGACGAGCTTTAAGGACAGCCAAATCTCTTGATGAGGGACTTTCTCTTGTGATCCCTCTTGATAGCATCCACAGTGTGTCTCAGCAGAATGAAGGGAGACTGGTGCACTTAGCTGGCACTCTGAGTACATCTAAGGTAAATAAAATAATATCTTGAAGATATGAGTATTTCAAGCTTGGAGCGAAGGAAAAGTCTTTGCCAACTAAAATTATGTTTGATATCCAAGAGAAGACATGTAGCTTCTGTCTTCCTCCATAGGCATTGCTGGCTACTGCCCAAGCATTGATTCTTGGCCTGGAATCAAGGAGATGCTGTATAGCCTTGGTCTCCCTACTCCTAAGCAACACGCCACCTCTAGCTGTGTTTACCTTCCCACTGCCTTTGGTGGATAATTTCAATTCCCCTTTGTCTAGGGAACCTGTTATGTATTCATGATATTGTAAAGTCTTCAGGCTCTTGCAGTACAGGGGCTCTGCAAGTTCTGACTTTTCAGCAGTGACGACATTTTCCGTGGTCAGCCTACATTGCGGAAGGTAATGCAGCATGGTAGCTTCCAGCAAAATAAAATCTCCCCCCTGGTTTAAACACTTAAGCTTGCATACCATTAACCAGCATTTCTGGTTTTATTCTTCACTATGGCAATAATTTTTGATGATGATTCTGATAATTCTGATGATTTTTATGATGATGATGAAGGTCAGTGATATAAAGAGATGCTCCTTTTTGTCTTTCATAACATTTGTACTGTATTCAACTGTGTGTAACATAGTGCTAACCATGTACAGTGAGGTACGTAAATGGATTTGATAATAAAAGTACAGTGTTTTAGTTTGTGAGGTACAGCATTTATACTGACTTGTATTTTCTTTAATTTTTAAATAGCCTTTGTTTGATCCCAGCTATGGGCTCTCCATCCAGGCTGTCAAACTTAAGCGTAATGTGGAAATGTACCAGTGGGTAGAACATGAAGATTCCACGTAAGTGAAAGTAATCTTTAAAAGTTGTTTATAAAGCTATTGTATTAACAGGATCCCATCACAATTTTTTTTTCTCTCCCCACACCCAGAGAAGAAAAATCAATTTTTATGGCAGGAGAATTCTAGAGCTCTTGGGTTTTTTTAGAGAATCACTTTAATTTCCTTGGAGATGTCAGATCTTGTAGATGGTCAATGCTGCAGAATTTGCATCTGATAAAATTTGGGTAACATCAAAGCCCTTTTATCAAATGTTTCCACTTCCTGATTTTGTATAACTTTATATGGGGTTTCTTGGCCTGTGTGCTGCAGCTGTGAGTTTTTGTTATTGTTGTCTGATGCTGGGCCACCTCTGAGCCCATTGCTCTGTTTTCTGTCATATGTGTGGTCAACAGAATTCAAAGAACTTTACCAGTCTATGAAAAAGAGAAAACACTTGTATTTTTCCCAAAGACTCAGCTGATTTCTATCCTTTCTAGTGTTCCTAAAGTTTCTTTAATTTATTGATGTACTTTCTGCCCATCAGGATTTCTGTAACTCCACCCCCATTATACTCCCTGCCTGCTAGTTGATTAGCAGAATCAAAACCATTGTCTCAAAATACTTGATCCTGAATTTTTTTCAAATAAAACTTTTTAATCCTCTTTTTCCCTGCATCTGCTAAGCTTTTCCTGCTACCATTCTTTAAAACTTGAGCATGGACCCTCAAGTCAATTTTTTTCTGTGTCCTCAAAAAGGAGATACAAAGAGATTTTTTCTGAATCCAGAAACTTCATCGTATTTTCCTTTGGCTTTCTTCATTTCTTCCCCAATGACAGTGATTTACTTGTTGGGTTTTTTTGGTTGGTTGGTTTTGGTTTTGTTTTTTTTTAATCTCCCAAAGAGGTCTTCACTTTTGTTAGAAAAATAAGTGAACCCAACAATTTCAATTATTAATTCCAGAATAAAATCTGATAAACCCATTGATGCAAAAACTGCCTAGTTGGTACCTACAGCCTAACATACACTAGAATATTTCAAAGCAATTAAAAAACCCTATTGTATCCAGCTGAATCTAGAAGTCAGATTCTTTTCTCAGACTGGCGGACACTTGAGGCTTTTTGGCACATGACTACGAGGGAAATCTCTTAATTTCTTTGGTACTTCATATGTGTGCAAATTGAAGTACTTAATTAAACCAAGACATGATTTCTCAATTTTTAGAAGACTCTCCTACCTCTTATTCTTAATAATCAAAAGGCAACATTAATTTCTAGCTGTGAAAGTAAACTGCAAATTTTAGGTGCTTGAGAGACACTCAGTTTATAATAGACAATATCATAGTCTAGGTACCTTTTCAAGGGGATTTACAAAACTGTAATGAGATGTTACCTACTCTGCTAATAGTTGCAAGCCGAAGAGGGAAAACGTTTCTGTTAATAATAATTTCACTGACAGTACTATAAAAGCTATTAGCTATTATGTAGGTCTGACTTCACAGAACTCACATTCCAAATGTCTTTTGTATCACACACAAAAAAAAATAAAATCAGAGATTGTAAAGGTGTGAAAAATAACTTCTCAGTTTTAACATGCTTAATGTGCGGCGTCTGTAAAAGACTTGTTGATTTAGGTCAGTGATGTGCAGCATCTGTAAAAGACTTGTTGATTTAGGTCAGTTTGTCTCACTCTTTAATACTGGTTGTTCCAGTCAACACCTCCTTGTTGGCAACATGAGAATAAAAGGATTGTGGCTGTTAAGCGTTTGTGTGCAGTTTTCTCCTTTTACAGAGAATCTATGTCTTCAGAATAGGTAGTTCAGAGAAGAGTTAGTTTACTTGTAAAGATGAGTTTGTGTTGCCAGTGAGCTGTCTGTGCATTTCATTTGTAAAGTGTATTCTGCCCTGAGTAGCTGTGTGTGCACAGTGTTTTGGTTCTCATCCCACACCTTTTCTCTGCAGGGAATATGAAGAGAATGGTGAGATTAAGAAAGAGACAAAGTATTCATACAGTAAGTTGATCAACAGAAAGTCCCTTTTCTTTTAGGAATGTAACTTTGGACTTTTATGTGTGTGTATTTTGATTTTTGTTGTATTTTCTTGTTGGGAAAGAAAGGAAAGGAATGTGAAGAAATAAGCAAAAATTCTGTTTCCTAAAGGGATGAGAAGACCTCCCTTTCTTGAGGTAACTGAGGTGAAAGGAGGTACGCTGTTAGCAAGCAACTACTAAAGAAAATCTAAGTCTTGTCTTAGAACTCCTGGAGGTTCAAAGCAGCATCCAGGATAGGATGCTCCAGAGATAAAGTCCGTAAGGTCCGCAGTGACAGGAGATGGGCAGAGATGGGAGTGTGTTCAAAGCTACACTTGAGATTACTCTTCAGAAGTGGAGTAATTGGGCGTATGTCAGGTGTGAGCAGAAAAGAATAGACAGGGAAGAACAGTGTAGCTCCAGCTTGCAAGATAGCCTGTTGAGAATCTGTTCAGGTGTTGATACCAGCTAATGAAAACCACCAGCGCCTTCTGATGTGCGCTGTGGCTTTTGCCAAATGTTTTTTTGGCAGGAGCAGAACCAAGAGCAGAATTCTGATCTACCCAGTGGCAGAAAAATACTCTGAGTCATCTTGTATCTAGAGATTGGTCTCTGTGCTGCTTTTATCTCTGATTAAAGCACATGAACATGTAATGTTGGTGTGCAGCAGTTTCTGGGTGTGATGATAAAAATACCTCAGCTCAGTGAAGCATGGGACCCTGCAGCATGGAGATACATAAGGAGCAAAGCTAGTGGTTGTGAGCTGTGAAAAACAGCTTTACAGTGGCAGGTAACAAAAAGAAATGCCTTTTAAAAAACCACCCCCACTACCAAAATCTTGCCATGTACCCAATACGGCAGAATATCTCTTACAATGATCCCTATTCCGCTGTTTAACCAAACTCCCTTTCCTTCCTCTACTCCTACATGGAAGTAGAGCAAGCTATATTTAATATGGATGCTGCTCAAAAAAGGGACTCTAGTTTTGTAGGAGTTCTAAGGAACCTACTGGAGTGTGTTCAGAGGACGTGGGAAGGCTGCTGTGACCCAAACAAAGGCAACATGATGCATTTTTGACAGTGGCACATATAGGTACCATCTCTATCTGTTGCTTGACTGCACTGAAATCTGCTAGTTCCAGCAGAGCTCGCAGCCTTTCCTCAAAAAACCCGGTTTATTCCCAAACCATGGAGCCAGGAATCAAAGGCTGATCATCGAAGATGCCAACAGCAAAGCTACCACTGTGCAATGCTGAGTAACAATTTTGTCCCTGAAAACCTTTTTTTCTCTAAATCCTACCATTCCTTGTTAATATGCTGGGAGGGTGGACTTAAGTATCAGTACAGACTATTACATACATACCTGGATGTAAACAGCGTTACTGGAAGTGTAACTTAGAACTGATTAATTGATTGAGAAGTGTCTTCAGTAACTAAGATCTGAGTGGCAATTCCTCCTGTCTTTTCCTCAACCTTCATATAATTTTCTTTAGATACTGAGTGGAAGTCGGAAGTTGTGAACAGCAGAAACTTTGATCGAGAAATTGGACATAAAAACCCTAGGTAATTTACCACCTGGCACAGTCCCTAGATTCTGTCACTGTATCTGATCAAAGATGAAAGCTAAATGACTAATGTTCATGACACAGTGAGGTAGACGGAAACTGTTGGTCTTTTGGTAGTTGGGAGAACTAAGGCAAAAAGAAAGTAGAAAGGAGTTCAAAGCTGCCTGGTGGAACCAGAATTAAGCTATCCATTAGTAGTGGCTGGACATCAGGCTATTATTATATTACCTCTGGACCACGTGGTCTCCATGTAGGAGAACTCAAATGGGTTCCTTTCTGACTTCTATTGTCTGTTAGTGCAGTCTATTGCTAATTCTTTTATTACAAGTACAAGGTTAGAATAGCAGGCATCCCATGAGCTTCTCACAGCACTTGCATGCTGCTTTTTCTAAGCTAACATGCATGAGCTCACAGGCTTGTTTGTGGCAATCGCTCATATATAATTTGTTGTGTATTTCTCATCTGCAGCATTTTAGTTACACTACAATGTGCCATTTTTAATGCTAAGTTTTAGCTTGCTTGTCATTCTCACAACACCTGCTTGGTTCCTTAGGATGCAGGATGCCATCTGGCAAAATGAAGTGAGTGAAAAATACAGCTGGAGAGATAGTAGGACCAGGATTTCAATAAAAGTTTGAACTTTGCCAAATCTCCAGAACTTTGTTTTTGTTCTGTGGGCTCATACAAATACATAAACCTTTATTTGGAAGTACAACTTAAGGAAGGAAAGCAAAGATCTGTGTTTTTGATTATAAGTCCCAACTAGCAGATTTGTTTAGACGAGAGACAATGGAAAAAATGTTGCACAGATGGCATACCTGCTTTGTCTCTCCTCCCCCTGCACACTTTTTTGTTAATGAAAATCCTCCAAGCCTTCTCCAATAAATGCAAATCTCCAGTTGAGAGTAAGGAACATTTTTTATTTAGTGCTATTGCAGTACATCATTTAAAAAGTGCTGCAGCTAAGAACGTTTCATCTGAGATCTAGCAGTTGACTGTGGAAGCTAAATAAATTCAGGCTAGAAATAAAGTGCATTTAAGAGTGTATTTAAACATTGAAAGAATTGATCTAGGAATGTGATTAATTCATTGTCGCTCTTCTTTTACAATTGGACTGAATGATCTTTAAGATCCATTCCAACCTAAATGATTCTATGATTCCTAAGAGCTGAACTCCGTTTTAGCCCATTGTAGGTTCAGTACAGAAATCAACAGTGAAATCCTATGGTGTGAATTGAAGGTCAGGCCAGGGGATGAGACAGTCATCTCTTGTCTTAACTTATTTTAATGGCTACAACACTATGAAGTCTGGACACAGTTTTTTGATGGATCTGTTTTCACATCATGACAGCCATTTAGCTCTTTGAGTTTCTCCTGATGTTTGACATAGTACCTTTCATGTGCTGTATGTTTCATACTGCAAGTCAAGAGTTTGATCATAATTCTGGGACTAATCAGGGACTCTCTCTGTTCCTCAGTGCCATGGCTGTGGAGTCTTTCACTGCTGTTTCTCCTAACGTCCAGGTTGGCAGCTTTGTTCTTTCCAACGGTAAGGGTTGCTTTGTACTGGCTTTGTGTCTGCTGTTGCATCAGCAGTGGACTTTGGTTCTTTCCACAATGGCTGTTTCAAGTGACAATCAGGAAGCCAGCCAGCAAATTGGCTCTTCCAAGTTAGACACTGGAGCAGAGCTTGAGCTTGATTCTTTATTCTGCTTAGGTCTTGTGGATAAAATCAATGACTTCAAGCAGTTGAGCTTGTCACACCTTGAGGATCCACATACTGATGTTACCCGAGGAGGAGATTACTTTTACCACAGCGAGAACCCCAGGCGTCCAGAAGTAAGATGAGAAAGATAAACCAAAGCAGTGATTACTGTTATGCGGAAAAAACGTTGGGGCACATCCCATTTCTATTTAAATATGTAGAAATTGGAGGGCAGACCGTCGCATAGAATGACACCCTTAGTACAGTCCTTCAGCATGAGTGCTTCTCTTGCAGGAAGCTTCTGATCCTGCTTCTTTGTCTTCTGTTTTCTTGAGTCTGCCATGCTTATAAATGGAAAGACATGGGATGGTGCTGGGAGGTGGGTTCTGCCTTGCTATACTGAACCCAGTACAATGAAATAGCTTGTTGTCAGCTTGTGCTGCCTGCCCTTCTTTGCCAAAAGGTGAAATGACAAGGGATGAACGTAGGATCTCATTGATGGTAATGAGATCCTGCAGATAAATCAGAGAGGGTATTGCAAAACAGCATTTGAGCTATCCTGTTTCGACTGTCATCTTGACCTGAAAAATGTACAGCTTGGAAATCATTCTGGGTATCTGCTGGCTTGACATAAATGTTCAGAAAAAGTATTGATACATAAAGGGTGTTCTCGTGCAGAGTTGTCTTTCCTGTGATTCTACTTTGTAAAGAAATCTTTCTTGACTTCAGTATTCTCTTGTTTGTAGGTAGGAGACCTTCGTGTCTCATTCTTCTATGCAGGTCTGAGTGGAGATGACCCCCATTTGGGCTCTGCTGATAAGGTGAGTCTTCAGCTGTTTCTGTATTTTGCAAACTCTGTTCCCAGCTCAGTAACCAGTAAATATTTTGCCCTTTCTTCCAAGGTGACTGTGATTGCTCGCCAGCGAGGCAATCAACTGGTTCCATATCATACCAAGTCTGGAGATGTCCTGCAGATTCTGTACCCTGGGGATCTCTCTGTGGAGGTGAGATACCACGCTAATAGCGAAGGGTTAAAGTTGGAGATGGTAGTGCAGAAGCAGCAGGGGAATAAGCTCTCATTCTCTTTCAGACGTGCTCTAGGGGAGGATGTACTTGATGTAAACGTTGGTTTTTCTCTCTCCTTTTTCTAGGACAACGAGTTATAGCCTGTGTTTGCCTTCCAGGTTTCTGCACGTTCTTTGTGTTGTAGCAAAATGCTGTGCTTTGCCCACTAGCAGTACATAATTTTACTATAGTTATTCCTGATGGTTTTTTTTAATTTTAAAAAGGAACCGTGGATAAAGTAGATATATATTTATTTTTTTTAAATCCCCTTGTGTTGCTGTTGAACATCCTTTGCTTTAAAGGCTGTTTCTGTGCTTTTTCATTTTGCTTTTATTTACTCTTTGGTATTTTCCCACTTAGACATGCAAGCACATGCTTTTGAAAAGGTCATATGTAAAAATAGTAAAAATCAGGCTTTAATTAAACAAACCATAGGAGCTATCCTCTCTTCAGCTTCTAATAAGAGGAGTTTAGGCTTGTTTGAAATATTTATTGCTATTCTGGCTGAGAAAGAACCTTCAGGCAGAGCATTATGCTCCAATAAATCCTGCATGCTCCAGCAATTTGGTGATTCATTTACTCCTTTTAGTGGGTTTGTTTCCATTAATGATTGTTTCATGTCCTGCTGCAAAAATCCCAGATGTCAAGAATTTACAGGAGCTCCCAAAAGTAGTTAAAAAGGCTTTTGTTTTGAGTTGAAAGAGTAGCAGTAGAATCAGCTCTCTGCTGTGAGCTCCGATTCTTCATTAGACAGAATTTTAGTTAATTTCCAATTAACTCACTGCAAATAAATAATTCATAGAGTACTTTTATGCACAAGTAATCAATCAGTCATACACGTATTTTCCGGTTAAGTCCTTTATTATGTCTTAGCCATCTTCACGTGTACATTTTACAGAGCCAGAGGGGCACGCAACGCATTTTGAAAAACTCTTGCTCAGAATTCTTGCAAATAGATGCTTTGCTTTGCCTGATGACATGTGCACATACCTTTTATCTTTTATTCCCTGCATACTGCTTGCTTTCTTTCATATACCTTTCCTTCAGCCATCAGTGGATATTAGAATCATAGAATTGTTTAGGTTGGAAAAGACCTTTAAGATCATCGAGTCCAACCGTTAACCTAGCGCTGCCAAGTCCACCACTAAACCATGTCCCTAAGCACCACATCTACATGTCTTTTAAATACCTCCAGGGATACTTCCCTAGGCAGCCTGTTCCAATGCTTGACAACCCTTTCGGTGAACAAATTTTACTTAAGATCCAATCTAAACCTCCCCTGGCGCAACTTGAGGCCATTTCATCCTGTCCTATTGCTTAGTACTTGGTAGAAGAGGCCGACCCCCACCT
>NW_009636279.1:0-17055 GCF_000690535.1 Cariama cristata
AAAGTTGCCTGTCCAAACCCTGAGGTCATTCTCAGCCTCATACCTGCAAAGTAGGTCTTACTTAACTCCACTTCCTAGCAGAAAAAGCAACAGGGTATTAGGAACAAAAAAGGAGTTATACAGTACAGAGCTGGTTCTCAAACATTTGCATATTGCAGGATGTTTTTATAACAGGTTACGGAGAAGATTTACAAGGTTAACTACCTCTTGTTTTTAATTCTGGAAGATATATTAAGTCACTACAAAGAGGAAAGATATTTCTGTGGAGCAGTCATGGCCAACAGGTTACATTCTTTTTAGCTATTTAAATCTCCTCCCTTCAGTTTTTTCTCTAGTTGCACATAGCTCTAACTTGCCTTAACTGAAAGCCATTCTACTCTTTGGGTCTGCCCTTTTGTTGTACTTGCTAGTCCTCAAATCCTGGAACCATAGAAAAGAAATAAGGAAAAAAAAACAAACCACAAAATCAAAAAGCAAACCAGCAGTCTTAAAGAACTCAGTATAGATCCAGTTATTCATAGGACAATAGAGACAGGTGGAAATAACTTCTTGTTTCAGTATTTCCTCCTATAACTTTTGCAATCCCTTCATATTTTTTTTCTTGGTTACCACATGGCTACACAAATTACAATTATAGAAATGCAGCATAAAAGACTTGAACAATTTAGCCAGCAAATAAAAAGAATAAACACAAAGCAGAAGAATAGGTTTTTAAAGAAACATTACAAAAATCTTAAGGCTACTTTGCAAATATCTTGGATTTCAGCAGTTTCTTACTATTAGACTGAGAGGAAAAGCTCCAATCAAGAGATATACAATACAATGCATTAACATAATAAATGCTTCATGAATTCTTTCTCACAGTGGATATTGTATGGCACCCATTAAGTCATCACTTGTTAGAGGATTTATTTATTTTGTTAAAACACAACTAACATTGCTCAGAGCTAGTCAAAATAAGGAAAAATTCTATACTAAACATGTTATTTCTCTAGGTTACGTGCTTTACAGTCTTAAAGTTCTCATCTTACTGTATAAGCCAGATGTAGCATGACCAAACGTGACCTAACACAGATACAGCATGCGCAAAGAGCACACTATGAACCAGAAGCCTGCTACACAAAGACAAGTCATTAGCAGTTTTATGGCCCCTACTGTCGAAACCTCTATTTTCCCATAAGCCAAATACCCAGCCACAAGGTGCTTTTGTCTCATCCATGTTACACCTTTATAAATAGGCAAGCATCAGTGAGAGACCTTGCAAGACATAAGCAAGCAATACAAATCTAAAAGTAAAACACTTCTGGCTTCAGCGCAAAAAACAAGACAAAATCCTTGTTTCTACAAACTTTTCAGTCAGTTCACCAATTTTGTAAGGACAGAACAAAAGAAACTAACCAAAGGTTCTTTTTCAAGCACTAAGAATAGAAGTTTTATTAGGTCCAGCCCTCCATGTATAAAAGACATACCAGAATTTGTTCTGCTTTTTATAGCCCTCTGCTATATTTAACAGCTGATACACTATATACAGAAAATTACTGCTTTCTTTCATGTATGATACTCAGAGCAGGCTGAAAACTATTTTCCTGTGTTGTTGCAGCAGTCTGGTTTTCATTTTTGGAAGGAGCAAGACAGGCATCAGTATTCCACATCAATCTGCCTTCCTTCAGAGAACTGTGAGCTCTGCAGTCACCAGACCTCTGAGGCTCTGAACAGCCCAGTGAGCCACCATTGGTTTTGTTTCTAAACACAAATTAGGGCACAGTTGCAAGAAGTGTAGTAACCCAGTCTTGTACAAGAAGCCATGATAGAGCCAGGATCACAGTTCCCAGTCCCTTTCACTGCATACAGAACTGCCTTTTCTCTATTCATTTCTTTGCTCACAATAACTCAAGCAGCAAAACTGCAATACAAAATAGATGTGCCTGTAAACATAGTAACTAATGTATGAGTAAGCAAACTTTTTTTCTGGCACCATCACCTGACCTACCACACTCTATTTGTTCTCATCTTTCAGCTGTTCAAACCACTTCTCCTTGCAGGAACTGAAGTTTATGTGCAAAAATGCAAAACAAAAACAAGAGCAATATGTAGAAGCACATTTTATTGGATGTTTTTCCTACAACTTTTTACAAAATGCATTTGCAGATATTTTTCCAGTCCTTTACAGTCCCTCATGTGAGGGCAGACAACATAATGGTCAACTTACCCTGCTCTGCACTCCTGTAACTATATTCAGCACAGTGTCTCTCTAGGAAAGTTTTATATCAGAAAGCTGTGCTATGAGAGGAAGAACTGCAGAACAAAGTAGTATACAGGACCCTGGAGGGAAAATTTATGATGGTTACAGGGAAACCATATGCACATTTTAAAAAAAGAGTAATTTTTCTGCATTATAGTCAGACTGTAGAAATTCCTCTTTGGTTTAGACTGCTTTTTAAATATCAGGGCAGGTGGGAGAACGAAACACTTTGGACCTCAAGTAACTCTTCAGGACCATCAAAAGGAGAGACTCAGAACTTTAACCACGCTTACAAGCAGGTGCAACACAGCAACAAAGCAGTGAACACTTCCCTGTGACAGTAAACTCCTGAAACCCAGTTGATTTCAAGGATACACAAAAGGTCTGTTGTTACTGTGTGCAGATGCTATTCTAAGGAGAACGAAGACCTCTTGTTGTACACCTGCAAGGAGTGCTGGAAAACTGTACCATCTGTTCAAGTTAGTTTGTTTTGTTGGGGTTCTTTTTGTTGGTTTTGTTGGTTTTTGGGGGTGGATTTTGTTTTGTTTTTAACTAATATGCATCAAGTCAAACAATTTTTAGCTGTCTTCAAGTATCAGACAGTATAAAAGGAAAAAAACATGTTAGCAACTTCCTGCTGCTTTGAAGTGTATGGAAACACAGAGGTCAAAGACTTGGGTCATGTTTGTTTCTTTTTATGGGTGAGTAAATATTTCCACCTCAGCAAGGAAAACATGAAACAGGTCAGTCCCCTAGAAGTGTGCTAAGGGCAGCCATAACATATATGCAGCAAGGCTGAAGCCTAATGGATCAACATTGGTATGAAGATCTCTTTTCAACGAAGCTCCAGCTCACAAAAGATTTCACCCAGTTTGAATTTTCAAACTGTTATCGAATGCTGGCAAGTGCAGGAATGGCCAAACTTAGATGCAATTTTGAGTTCATCTCTTGGACTTTCAGTCAGAAATACGAAAGTTTTTCTGTAAGAAACTGTTAGGAACATCACATCTTGCAAGTTTTTAATTATCAATTATAATGGCCTCATTTACTGTATCACTCTGGCTTTTATATGCCTTCTGGGCATTGCTCCAGTTTTTATTTCTTACAATAGCTCACGCTCTAGCTCTTTCTTCCATGCCCCTCCCATTGTCTCTCCTTCACTTTCATTAAGATGTACTTTGCTTTTTTTACATTTTGATTGTCTTCACCTCAACCCCCAATCCTGCCTCCTTTCGAGCTCAGAAAAGGTACTCCCCCCAGCTTGTTCCACACCCTGAGGCTGGGAAATTCACATTCAAACAAGACAAAGTCTAATGCAAATAAAGGGTAAGCCCAACATTCACTGATGCAGAATAGAATATACTCTGCATCACCCTTGGGGAAAAAAAATAAAAAGCACTAATCTGGGATCGTCTGCAGAGGATTTGCCCTCTTGCCCAGCTGGCTGTAAGGATCTGTTCCCCCTCTTGACAGCAAAGAGATGCACACTGCTTCTCCCCATTCCCTCTGAAGAGTATCCCAGCTTCCTACAGTGATGGTAGCAGTTACTTCACCTGTTCTCTGGATGCCACTTTCATCTCCAGCCCAGTCTACACACTACAGGCCAGCACCCAGAGCCTGAGCAGCAGCATCCAGCCTCCTCAAGCAAGTGAGGTGCAACAAGATTTTTGAGTGTCTTGCACTAACCTAGAGTTACACAGCTCACTCATCCTACACCACCAGACAGTGAGTTTATTTAAGACAAATACAGTCTACAAGTCATCCACAAGCATTCAGTTTATATCACAAAGTCAAGCCTTAGAATCAGGTAATAACTGGAACAAGGAAATCACTCTCCAACAGCCAAGCTTACTCTTAAAGCATTTTTCTTACAGGTTAGGGGGAAGGTCAAGGCCTAAGTTTAAGTCTGTCTTGGTTAACAGATTTCCTTCCTCCCCTGTCCCAAATGTTCTTTATTATGTGATTGGTTTTTGGCCCAGGCCCTGCTTCCACTGAAGCCAGCAGTAAAATTTCTATCAAGACTAGCCAGGTTCTGTAGGTGTCTGTTCAGGAAAGGAATACAGAGACCCCACCTTTGAGCCACTGCAATCGACATGAATTGTGCAATAGAGCAGGTTTAGACAAAAGTCTGAATAGCCCTTTATTCCCTCAACCCCCATGTATCCTTTACATTGAGGTGTTTTAGAAAACTGAGCGACAGCCTAAGAATTTATTCCTCATTACATTAACAGCATACTGTCGTGCAAGTAATGTGCGTATGCAATCATGGAGGAGTCACAGAGTATAAAGAGATTTATATTACAGGTACACAAGCAAGTAAGCCTACGTTCTCCTTACTTTTACAGAAGTGATGTCACTTAGGCATTTACAGAACATGCAAGGTGACATTACAGAGTTGTGGAAAGGAGGGAGGATTATCAGAATTAGGAGACAGATTCATCCACGCCTTAACACCACTGTTACCTGAAAATAGTCAGCCAGTCATAAAGACCAGTCATTCAGAAAGGGCAGGGGGGATGGGAAACAAACAAAAAACAGAAACAAGAAAAAATCCTAAACTGGAAAGAGTTCTTTTAGTGAATTACTTACTGATGCTCTTCAATGAACATTAAGTATAACCACATGGTTGGCAAAATTATTTCTGTGGTCCAGTTTAATGACTAGAGTCAGTTTTTCTACTTTTAGGGGAAGCATTCAGGTCTTAAGAATGAATCAATTTGCCAGGCTACTGATCATTATTGCTGGCAGTCACCAAGCAGTCCATGGAGACTTCTTGAGGTCTCCTCCCATCCATCACTGTGGATCACGAGAGGGAGGTCAGATAGTTAAACCTACCTAGCTTTGTAGATTTACTTGCCTTTCTATGGCACAGAAAACAGGCTTAAGGCAAGTGGAAGACACCTCCTAATTTTATTTTATTTTTTAATATGCAAAAGCAATAGAAATGCCTAGATCAAATCTGTTCAACTCATTTAGGGATTCAGAATTAGACACTGAACAGGGAAGTAATAACAGGGTGTTTGCTTGTCTATTTTAAGGAGAAAAAGCTGCTGTAATCTTAGGAGGATTCCTTCTTTGGGATTTGAATGCTGTTTTGCAGTATATTGGATCTTTTGTCTTAAATCTATGCAATCCTGAAACTCTCACAAGCATTTAGAAATACCATGAAAGGCTAGTGACTTAAAAGCATGTACATGGGGAAATAAAGGGCCAGAACAAAAGCACACTACCTATATCAGTTTCATGAGTTTCCTACCATTTAGCCAGATTTTTTTTTATGAAATTAACAACATTCACAAACATACTTTAGTTTTTCCACACTGCTTCTAAGTAATAGAAACAGTACCATTTAAAGCTTCCTCCATATAAGGATTATACAATATTGAATACTGGAACAGCAGAATATTATACTTGGCACATGTTCTCCACTTCTACAGGTGCACTAGAGAGATCAAATATTTGAAACAGACATTACAATGCTTTGAGAGCGCAATCCTGAAGCTGTTGTCCAACATCAATTTACAATTAGCAGAACATACTGAGATATAGCCAGCTGCTGTTACAATGGTTAGTGAAGTGTGACAATTTAAGTGCTAGTACCCACAACACTCAGCCCTTTGAGAGATATTAAACAAGCAAACCTTTATGTAATGGATAGTATTTTGCTTCTGTAATACCTATGGATATTACAGTTTGAGCCAAGAAATACACGATTTAAAAGAAGGTATGGAATTGGATAGCTGTAAAAAAAAGGTGTCCAAAGCACGCACTCAGGTGTGAGTACACTTCACCGATTGCTCTATGCTGTAACACATCCCAGCCAGACTTTATAGTGTTTTCCTTAAACTATGTACAAGGGTGCAGCACACAGAATGTTAACTAACACTGCAGACATGTGGGATTTCATGCCTATGTCCACCAGTAATTTGCTATGTGACCTCGTATTTTTGTACAATAGCTAGTAAAACAGCTCCAACTCCAACTACGGCTTCCAGTGCTACAATGACTATATTGCAGCTGAGATGCGAGACTGGTCCCTCACTGTAAATTGCATATTTACACAAGATAAGGCCAAAGTTGTGGAAAGAAATGCCTAGCTGTGATAGCCACCAGGTAACTTCTAGTCCATTTCTACAGCTGTGGAAGCAAGGGACATGAATTTCCTTATTAACTAAGTAACTCTAGTGGCTACTACATGATGCAGGAGAGATGAATTTGGAAAGACTAACCATTCCAAAGGGATAGTAAGCCTCTTCAGAAAGTCTCAAAATGACCTTCCATTGTCACTAGAGACGTGCAAGAATCCTCCAAAACCTGAACTGGGGCCACACTGACTAGCACTAGAACTCACCTTAGACTGTGGTGCCCAACATCCCTTACACAATGTCAGACAAACGAAAACGGTTCCTTTTGAGGACTCAATCATCAGTAGACTCTAACATGTAAAGAACTTGCAAGGATGAGAAATCTGCCACTAGTAGTGGACTACTACAGCAGTTCAGAAATTTGACAGTCCTTCATTAAACTACCTGCTTTCATGTCCAACATTTACTGAAAATTATTGCACAACACTGTAACAGCTGGAATTCGTGTTGATCTCTTATAGCGCTTTCCTTCCCCCTGAGGATCTTGGTCATCTCATAGGTATTGATATAGCGGTCAATGATGTCATGAGTATGACATCATACTCATAGGGGTATTGACAAAAAAACCCCAAGCTCTTGTGGTGCAGGAATGGATGCTTGGAGTTAAAAAAATGAAGCACACAAAGTCAAGGACTGCAGTCAACAGCAGTTAGTAAATGAGTATGATAGCTCTCTAGACTGAAGCAGAGACAGAAAAGCAACTGGTATAACCTGTCAGCCCCAGCAGCCATCCCTCACCCTCAAGATCAGGTCAAAAGCTAGGGACAGAAGTGCCAGATCTGCCTGCCAAGTAAATAATTCATATTAATCTTAGTGAGCCTCCTCTGATACAGGCAGACTAGTCATTCTTTTACAGGAAAAAAGAAAAAAAAAAAGGAGACATACCCCAGTAGAGACTCAGACACAACAGGCAACTGCCTACTGAATGACTATTTGTCTCTAATGAAGTTTGTACAACAGCTCTCTACGCCTCTGTTGCCACAATCAAATTTTTCAGTGCACTCTTTCTGGAGTCAAGACTATTGCTGAAGTTTATACAAACAACAGCATCCCAATACTCCAGATTTATGTCAGCTTCTAGATCTCCCTACAGAAGTTTTTAAATTCTAGGGGATCTGGTACCTAGTAATCTCATGAACTGTCTTTCTTCACATGATGTACTCCCAGAATTGAAATAAAAGCTATCTGCTTTTGTCACACTTCCATACACTGTTTCTCCCCCTGCTCCATGCCTGGTCTTCCAGAATCTTGACTTAAGCCTGCTTGAAGACTAACACAAGACAAAGGGAACCTGAGTCCAGTTGCCAGTCTGTATGGTTTCATTTCTGTTTTTCCAGTAGATATCCAGTTTACAAGATGAGTACCTGTAGTCTCAGACTTCTAGGTTGTCATAACACAACCTCAGCTGATCATGAGGCATCTGATCATCACGGCTGTACTCTAAAAAAACATTTACTGAAGACATCGTGCACACTAATACTTCAGTAGAATACCCAGCAAGTAGAATACCCTCTCACCCCCTCCATGTTCTCATCAATTCCACCAATTAACAAATGTGAATTGATTCTGTTAGTCTTAACCGGCTAGGATGAACCAAAAAAAAAAAAAGTTATTTTCTCCATAAGCTTTAATAGAAGGACTCCCATGATGTCTTCCCACAGTACTTCCCACTGACCCCATATGAACTGTTCACGTACCGTTCTAAAGTCCTCTTCAAACTTGTAAGCTCCACCTCCTGTGGCACAGAGCGTAGTGTGTAAACTCGAGAAGTTCTTTTCACTACCCATTTGTATGAACCTGTGCATGGCACAGCTGGGAAAGCGGATGAAGTGCAGGTTTCCTTTGCGTCCACACATAGTCAAATTTTTCAGTTCAAGATGGACATCACGGATGCCAGTTTTACCATAGGCTGTATTGGAGGTCAAGTATTTCCTAATGCTTTTCAGGTTTTCCACCTCCTCCTGTTCCTCTTCTGCAGTAATGTCCTTAGGTTCAAAGTAGACCAGTTTAACCAATGTTCCACCAATATCCATTCCAAACCATGGAAATGCTAAGGACAAGGGAGTTGGGGAGGAAGAAAGAGAAAGCCACTATAAATATACAGGTTAGTCATATCACTTAAAACATTTGCTGAACAACAATTCAGTGCAGCCCAAGTCACAGTAGCAGCATGTACTCCTGAAAGCTGGCGGTCACTTACATGTCCAGTTCACATGTATTAAACATCTAAGTTAAGACTTCATAAAGCCTCAGTTAAGAAAAAGAATAAAGAAAAATCTCAAAATACTCTTCTCTGGAGAAGCAGGTTTTAATAAAATGAAAATATTTTTTCCTAGGAAATCATTCTACTCTTTAGGTCAGCATCTCTTGACAGACATTTCACCCAGGCTGACTCCTGTCACCAATTCTTAAAATAGGTTAAGGAGCGGAAGAAGAAACAACCAAACAGAACAAGATTTCTCAAGTCACATTCCTACTGCGTAACATCCACCACTGCCTTTCCAAGCCCAGTTGGAATTTCCACAGTCACAAGGCTCTGAAGAGCAGCAACACAACACTTTTCCATTATGCTAGGAATCTCTAGACTTCAACCCACCCGAACTAGTAGTTCTGTTGGAACTATACCACCTGCATATATTAGCAGAAAGAGAATGAACTGTTTTAAGTTCAGTATTTACCACTGATAGTCCTTTCTTTGAGCACAGACTCCCTTTGCTGGTATATGTGTTAGCCTATCACACAACTATACAAGAAACGCCACTATTTGCTTCTCAGCATATATGTATTTGCCACAGCCTACCTATGTCTACCAAAGCCTTTGTTCTGTTAATAGCAAGAGAAAATCACTATGGAGAACATGCAGAGAGAAGACACTAACTGAACCAGGCCAGTCTGGATGCTCTGCTTATATATACATATGTACAATTTAAATAGTAAGCCAGGTAACTTTATGAAGCATATAAGAAGTGAGAATACAAAAACCAATATGCAGGTACTGCAGAAGGAGGCAGCTAGTAATATTTCTTAGAGAAATTGAAAGTACTGAATATGTGGCTAACATCTAAGATCCATTTCTAAAATAGCAGTCAGACAGTCACCTCCTTGCTTTTAGGAAGAATCAGTCAGACTTGCTAGAAATGTGATTTGACCAACTATGGCATCCCAACTTAGTGCTGACATGGACATGACCATGGACATCATATGCATTATTGATTTCTCTGCCAGTGAACCTAAATGTAAACAACTTGGGGTAAAGATTTTAATAAGCATAGGAGGTTCTGATCACACTGCTCTTCAAGTAATCACAGATCAGTGTTAAGTTACTCAACTTCAGGCTGAAAGGAGCAGAAGAGCCTTTTACTTCCTACCACAAGGGTCTCGGCATCACTCTTGTCTGGCTGAATAATTCAAAAGTCTAAATTTCACAATTGTTAATACACCCTCCTCCTCCAACCAATCCTTAAATGTCAGTTGTTTAAAACAGTTACTTTGCTCCATTGCTGTATGCCAAATAATTGAATCATCAATTTCCCCCCCCCTTTCCCTAAGGACAAGGAAGGCATAATGCATAAACTCCCATGAAGTAGCTTGCTTACAGTTCAGTTTTTCCAAGAGCACTTACTGCTACCTGTTGTAAAGTCTAATTTCTTTTTCCATACCCTACAAGCTGCAAGACACAAAGACACTGAAATGAAGTCTAATTTGAGGTTTGGGAAGATATATCCTATGCAGATGCATGAAAGCTCCCTGAAATGGGAAGAATTTGAAACAAGTGTTTCTAAAATACGCTTCATTTTAAAGAAGAAATATATGTTACCATACACTAACCTGTATCTCAAACACTTCTGGAAGTACAAGGTAAATATTGAAGCAAAAGTGGTCTGGCCCACGCTGTGCAACACTACAATGAAGTGGAGCTCAGGCCACCAAACCCATTAGCGATTTACACAAATCTTTATTTAAGCTACTGAGAATTTTAATTACCTGTTCCACTTGAACAGTAAGTTTCCTCCTTGGATATATCTTAACTACACAAGCAGGAAGTTTAATTTTAAAAGCAGCATGGTTGTGCCATGTCATATGGAACCAGCCTGTAGCTAAGTTTAAGTCAACTTCCAACATTCTACATTAAGGGCATAAAATCTGCTACAATCTACCTGCACCAAGAGTTGCCTTAAAGCTGTAGTGTAGATTTAATCTTTAAGAGAGGGAAGAAGCATTCCATCCTCCTATCAAAACACAGGCCCAGTAATAAAAGGGTTAAGCACTAACAGCTGAGAGTTATTCATAAATGACTGCCAAGACATTTACTTTTGTATCTTAATATTTTGAGGAGTCATAGCTAAATCATTAACAAAGAATAAGTACTGTATAAAACAACTATGAAGTTATTTCAAGTCTGTATAGTTCTTGGAATAGGTACACATAATGCTCACATTTAAAAAGCAAGCAGGAACACCAAGACACTTCTTTTTTTTTTAATTCCCTCTGTGAATCTAAGCTCCTTTCATTTTGTTGTGACCCAAATGGAGAGCTGCAGAAAGAAAAGAACTTTGCTCCTAGAACAGCAGCAGTTTTCTTCAGCATAAATAAAGAGCACAAGAGCAGTCCACAACAACTGATATTTCAGTTAGCAGGACAGCAGTTTTCTTCACAGCTGCTAACACTAGCTATCCGTTGGAATCACTTGCAATATATATGACAACTATTTTGACTGGTTCACCAATTAGGACAAAAAAAAAAAAGTCTCAAAGTTCCTGACAAGTCCTGATTCTGTACAGCTGGAGTGACAGCAGAAACACTTCTGTAATTTATTCGTCGTATCTTTTGTTACTATCAATATGTTACAAAACAAAATGCACCACCAAAGCACCATCAGTTCTTTTCAGCATCTTTAGAGCAGCCACCTTAGCTGGCACCTAAACACTTCAACTTTCCTGACAGCATTGAATGGGGTGCTAATGGGAGCATGTATGCAGACTACAAGGTGTTCTCGGGCTCTCCTGCCTCCCTGAATACAGAGAGCAAGACCACTCAGATGCCACCAAAATTATTAGGGCCCTCACTGCTACAACCAGGCGGTAAGAAGAAAGGAAAGTATTTGTGTAGATACAGTCTCCACAGATCTGAGAGAAAATGGGGGGAAAATTGTGGAGTTTTGTTGTTGTTGTTGTTGTTTGGGTTGCTTGGGTTTTTTGTTTGTTTTAAAGTGGAAGTCTAGCATTTCATTGATAACTTGAATAAACGTCCAGTTTCTTGAGTTATTACATGCCAGGAAAGCAAGGTGGGGAAAGTAAAATCCATCACATCCACATCTTAGGCTGACAACAGTTATTCAAACTTGTGTGATTTAGTACGAAAAATGAAGATACTGGATAAGTTGCAGAAATGCCTTCACAGTGTAAAAAATGCACTTAACTAAAATTGTCTGATAAGACTGTTATGAGCCAATTTTTCTCTTCTCAGCAAAGTCAGAATGCAATATACCTATTGGATCAATGCAATTTATTCTTGTGGAGAAAACAGAACTATTCTGCTGTATTGCTACACTGCAGTAAGTCACAAAAAATAACAACACTAAAAAATTTAGTTCTAGGTCCCATAGAACTGATGCAGAAAGTGTCAAGATGAATTGTGCATTCTTAAAGCCTAGCATAAACCAAAGACTCCACTTATCTTCTTAAGAAAATTAATTCTCCTTATGTTAATAAACTGCACCAACTACTTACTGGTTTGTTATTTTGAGATAAAAGTCTCCATTACTCCAAAATTTAGCTGCAGAAACATGTGACAATGCAAACAGAAGGTATCTACAGCATTGCATAATTAGGTAATCTGATGCACTCCAACAGCTGTGCTATCTGGGGGAAAGGTTTACTCATGAGAAATTCCATGACACATTTTACCTAGTTTCTGCACACGCTTTGGAGAGCATGAACCTATAAGGCTAGTCCTATAAGGCATATTACAATCAGAATTGAACACATGATTTTTAAAAACCTTATGCTTAACATACAATATAAGGAGAGGGTGTGGAGGGTAAATACCAAATCACACATGGACAAGAGCTCAGGGGAAGCAAGAATGAAAGAGAACTCTTGGGTCACTAAGTAACATTTCCCACCATTAAAGAGGATAACCAAGGGTAATCCTTTTCATATGTTTAAACAGCCACAACATAAAGAAAGGGTTAAAGAGATTCAGCTAAACCCTTAGAAAGAGACTGTGCCTGAATCCTGCTGGTTAGAACTTCCTTCTCTCTACCTGGCCCCTAGATTTATCCATGACCAATATGCAGCAGTTTCTTCTTTTGTCAAAACTGTTTCAGCTTATACATCTCCCTTACAAGACCTGTATTTCCTTGAACACAGATACAGTATCTCCATCATTCATTATCAATAATTTGAATGGTGGTATCTTAGCCACAAATATCTCAGATTAAACATCTTAGGCTGAGTTGCATTTCTTCCTGGACATACATATTACAAAGTCCTATTACTTCATTTACATCTTTTGTTTACATTTAATTTGCATTGCGATGTTTTGATGATTAAGAACTTCCTGTTTTAATTGGGACTGGAAGAGGGGACAAAAACAAGAACAGGGAAAAAAAAACACAAACATAAGAGTCACACATAACATGAGAGAGTATTGTGACAGCCAAATATTAGCCAATACTTCAGATTTCCAAATTAAATCATTCCTGTAATCCTATCTTTACTTGACTGCTGGCTAGTAGCATTAATCTGCATGCAAAGGAGAGGGGAGTTTACTTGTCCCTAGAGCATCAAGCATTGGCTATTAATGGTGGCAAAATACTAAGCAATTTCTAGCAGTCTTCTAACCCAGAAAGTTAATTCCCCGATTTTCTTTTGGCAGTTACAGCCAAGTGCTCTGTAGTCAAATAGACCTAAAACCCCCAAAGATCTCAAGAATTTAATATAGTTCTGTAGAAATTATTCTAATGGAGAATGACATCCTTCTACCTAAATCCACATTTTCAGCCAGTTTAAACTTGCACCTGTTTCAACTCATTATCAACTCTGCTTAACATAATAGCTTATACATATTTTCAATTACTTCTTCCTACTTTACAGCTATTTTGAGTAATCTAAACATGTTGTAAAATGAAAGCATTTGTTTTCCTTTCAACAGAAACAGAATAGATAGCTTAAAAAATTAATTATACCTGCTTAGTAATGGAAGTTTTTTCAAACCTTACAAAGCTAGAGCTAAATAAATCATGCACATATATCAGGCAAAGCCTTCCAGTTAATTTTCAGCAGCAAGACCTTGTTGAATGTCTACCTCCTCACCAGAAAATTTGTGACCATCCACACATACGTAGTCATATTACCACAAACTGATTTCTGAAGATAGCACTGGGAGACTGGGTCATTACCTAGCCTGTATAGTTTCATTAAAAACCAACCAAACTGGCTGACAAATAAAAGTCAAACTTACAAAGCACCTAGCCTGATGGAAGTGATTTGCATAGGTTTCCCATCCCTGTTGGAAAGGCATTATCTTCCTGGCAAGGCTGATACGCAGTTTTAACTCACAGGATGCTGGACGACAACACACCAAATAGTTCAGTTGGTTGCCTAAGGAGTAGGACTGGGCATAACACTTACTGCTACCTCCATTAAAATCAACTGGAGACTAACTTTAAGCAGCATGTCACCTGAAGCAATTCTTAAGATTAAAAGATTGTGGGATATTCCAATACCTTGGACAAAATTTCGGTAACCAGTAATGTTGTACTTATTCACAGTGTCAAACAATAGCAAGACCAAAACCATTTTCACTCCTGTATTCTTCACCAAAATACACTATATCATCATAGCATTCCATATGTAACATTACCACAGGTGAAAAAGCCTAGGTTTACCACAGTTTCCACCTGGCTTCAAGTAGTACTACATAATCATGCTGCAGCCAAACATCACAGGTGTAACAACCTAAATATTGGCCAAAAGCATTCTTTACTGTGAAGCTACAACTCAAAGTCTTTAGAAATGACAACTAATATGCATTATAACTGCCATGGCTAAACAGTCACAATGCCTCAAAATACATATTCTTTGACCCTTAACCATTACCAGGTGACTTGGAGTGAGACGTAAGATGCTGATTTGAATAGCGACCCCAAAGCTTTATCTTAATTTAAGAAGAGCAATAGAATTAAGATGTCCAGCTGGCTTCTTCCATATGTATGATGTAGAATAACGCTGCGAAGCACCAGTCTAGTTAACTGCCATGCTGAAATCTTTGTCCTTACTTGGCTACAATACTGTTTCACAGGGATCGACAAAGGCACTGAACTGTTCTTTTTCTTCTGTTCAAAGATCACATCTAAACTGAACAACATGATACTTGAGCCTACTTTCGAAATTTGCAGAATTCACACTGTTTCGCTATTTTATTCTCTTCTGGAGTGCTACACAGTGCAAGGCATCATAACAGATACTTATCTGTACTCATCACGCTGTGCTGTGATACAGACAGGTAACATAAACCATAGTCTCACAAAGGGTCTGCACTAATGATTTGAACCAGAAAACTGGCGTAACTCTAACATACCTGACAACTCATCTAGTTCAACTAAGGAAAAAACCAAAACAAAGACAAGCTTCTCAGCAGAAGCAGCAGAAAGCAAGTCAAAGGAAGATATTTTAGGTCCCAGATCCTCTCTCACCACAGGCTAATCAGCAAAGCACATGGATTTCACAGGGAATCTTCCCTTCTCAGAGGGAAAAAGACTTGGGAACATAGAACTCTACCTCACTTTGGCAGAAAGCAAAAAAAAAAAAAAAAAAAAAATAGCTAAAGGAAATATTTTGGACAGGTGAACGTATAATTTATAAGGATTTAAAGGAATAATTGCTGCAGAAAGATAGGTTTCATTTGTTCAAATACTGGGAAATGCCAATTATCTCATTATCTTTTCCACCACACAAAGCAAACCCAACAATCAATACTGAAGTCTTACATGCCATGTGGTAACTGCACTTCATTTTGCAATATGTCCTTAAGCACAGAGCAAACATCTGCAAAGGCCAGGATTAAATACAAAAACCAGTAAAACAGGACTGTGTAGTATTCACTAGTGATGGATGCAGTGGAAAGCTATGTACTACCAGGAGAATATGAATATAATTTAATAAAATTTTTATGCTGGTGACAACATGCTCTCATACTTTCCTGCAAGACTAATATTAAATTGCAAATTTATTCTTATCCAAAATAAGCCATACAAATTAAAAAGGATAAGATCAGCAAGGATTCATGCATTTTATTCAGCAAAGAAAGTACCCACAAAATAGTTCTACAAAGCACTACCCTCACCTGCGGTTTTCATTAAAGCCTCATTTCTTTAACCCCCCCCCCCCAACTGAAGACTCAGTTGTCATACATCTTGGGCAATACAGCCAGTCACCTATGCTTTCTATTCTGCTGAGCTCTTTTTCCCCTCAAGGTGGGAAGGAAATTCCAAATTCCTCATTCTTTCTTATGCAAGTGATTGCACAAATCCCTAAAAGCCTTATTCTTTGCTTCAAAACAGTTTTTAATATTATGAAGAGTATGATATGCAAGTGCTGACTCTTCTTAGTCACACCAAATCAAAATGTTAGTCCAAGTTCTGTTTTTGTTCCTGAATGAAAATGTGAAGCTGGACAAAGCCTACAAAACCAGTTTGTGTCAGAGAATGATTTGCTCACCAATATGTTAAATTTGTAGAAGACTAAATTAACTATCAACAGGTGCTGTAAGTGCTACATGATTATTCAATACCACTTTCCCCTAGAATGTTCTCTGTATGTGTGGCTTAGCAAAAAGATTTAAAAAGCTGGAGAAGGCAGTGGCTAATAAGTAGCCTCATGAAAGCTGCAGCTCTTCAAGGCTGTTTCCGACTATTTCGTTCTACTTATACAGAAAAGTTTTTTAAGTTTTAAGTATTCATTTCACAAGAATGAAAAAAAAAAAACTAACAGAGTAGCTGAATGCATGCTACTTTCTACTGAGTAGAAACATCTTTCAGTTTTGGCAGCTGGTATCCGTGGTCCTGACTATCCCTGATTAGCCTTTCGGAACATGCTGAACATTCAACAAAGAAGCAAACATTTGTTGGCGTTATTTGAAAGGCTAGTGAAGTGAGAGTGCAAAGAAACAGTACTTTTTCATTTGGATTGTTTCACTTGTACAGTTCACACTGGAATTATTCAACAGCTCCATACCTATATATAAAGAAGTTAGCTGTGATCAAATAAATAAAACATACTATTAATCAACAAACTTTACATATTTAAGTATGTTACAAATACAGATGTCTGAGACTCATCACCTTAAAACAAAACATGTAGACAGTTCACTAACACCTCCCAAATCAACCAACCAAAAATTGCAGGCGATGCTTATAAGGAGCTTATTGCAAGTTCATCGTGTTCCTAATATACTTTTTTTTGGTTTTCAGACAGAATAATTTGCACTCAGCTCCCAGGTCTACTTTTTTCTTAATTCTAACAATGTTTGGGGATGAGGATGGAAAAGGAGCATGTACTAAGACCGCAGAGCCCTCCCAAAGCACAACCGCACCCAGGCCAATCCCTGCCCGGACGCCGGTTCGGGCGTTACTTACAGCGCTGTTTGGGCACTATGAGCTTCATG
>NW_009636280.1:0-9064 GCF_000690535.1 Cariama cristata
CCGACCCTGCAGCCCCCAACGCCGCTGCCAGCATCTAGGCACCTGCACCTAGTACAGTTTCAAATATGTTTTTTTTCTCCATTCAATCCATAGATTGAAAAGTAATCTCAGCTACAAGGCTTCACAGATACTGTCTTCCACTGGCTGGTTAAGAAAGACATTTTCTTAGAGCAAGTACCTAATGATCAGCTCAGCCCTGCAGGCCTGCAGTCTTCTTGAATGGATGGTGGTATTAGGTACAGATCTTCTTTTTGAGCCTGTCCCCTCTTTAGCCTCCTGAATATAAACAGGAAATTTGTAATCACCTGTGAGCTTGAAAATCAGCTGGATTTGAAGATGTGGTGTCTGACAGTAAGTAGTGTTAATTTTGTGCATGCTTGTTTCTGGCTGGGCCAGTAATCATTAGAGTTACCACGGCACAAATATTTCTCTTCATGTAAAATGCTCAGTAAGAATGTGTGCCTCCAAAATGTCCTAACATCATCGTTTTTGTTCATTCTTTTAACAACATATACTTGGAGAACTACTTTTATATACTTTCTTGACAAAGAATGTGGTCTACTCCTAGCTCAAGGTATTGCTAAGTGTAGCCAACTTAAAACTTGTTAACAACAATAAAAACAAAAAGGTGGGGGGAAGATACTACAAAAAAATAAGATGGGAAAAACTAATATTAGGTTTTCTGAGATACAAGCACTATGTAACTAGCAGTGACTTTTGTAAAGCTCTCACAAGGTGGAGGAAGGATTTTTTTCTGGATAAAGCATCATAAGCTCCAATCAAGTTCAGATCTCCACAGTTAAGCCTATTAGTTACAAACATAAATAACAACAGAGCCAATACAGATTATTTCATACTACTGAAAAAATACTGCATTGATAAAATACACTTCTGGGGCAACTGATCACTAAAGGTGATGGAGAACAAGTATTATTCTTTGTTCTTAGGATGGAAGTATTTCACAATTTGGAAATAACCAGCTCAGAACTCAAGATAATTGATCTTACCCTTCCATACAATCATGATTTAAGGCTGCAATTTTCTTTCAAACTACTACGTTAATATTGAACAACCTTGAGTATCGTGCAGTACCTGCATTTTTATTCTCTGCACAGTAACACAAAATAGCATTATTTTAGGACAGGATGACTGCAGAGAAATACACATTCTTAAACAACAGTGTATAGACAGGTTAGTTTTTGAAGTGTTTTTTCATGCACCTTTGGAGTACTGGAGCATACCGGTACGAACTCAGTGTTCTAGTCTACATCTCTGGATGCATCACTCCAGCCTCCATTAATGGTGTTGTCTGAACCATTTCATAATCTGTTTCTTAGTCTATTGAAGCAGAACAAATAGATATGATTTTTTTGCCAAACTCAAGATCTCCAACAGATTTTCCTAAGATTTTGTGCCAACTGTTCAGGAACTCGGAATCACACAGCAAGTACAGCTCTGTCAAAAGATCAGTCTTTTTGAATATCCATTTGTTCCTTGTAACTAACATTTTATGCTAAAACACCCTACAAAATTTCCATATTTTTTAGGTCTGACTGACATCTGTTTCATCACTGGCAATTTTGAATCATCAGAAGTTGCAAGGTGTTTCTCAGTCATCTGTGCCTTGCTAAAGAAATGCTGGTTAATCTCAAGTGAATCTTTTATTTCTTCTCTGCACTTAGCACTGTTGCCCTCTAAACCGAGTCTCACAGCATGATGAGATGTGCCCTGCTGCTCCACATACCCAGTTCCTGTGGTTTTATTAGATATGACTGTTCTGACTCACAGCTCTTTGGGACTGAGCTTTTCTCACTGTTCCCAACAAAACGCAGGTACTGTCAGCATAAAACAGTGACCCAGGCTAGAGCTGTTAATTATCTGAATATAGAAAAATGTCTACCGTTTGAATCAAAAGTGCCTTCATATCTTTTTAAAGAAATTGCTGATTCATGTTGTGAGCATGCATCTTCAGTGTTAATATTTCTGTAGATAGATGCTTGTGGAACAGTGAAAATTGTACGTTGTTATTTTATTACAAACTCCACACTTCTGTTAAGGAAGAAAATCAGACCAATAGAGTAATTCTTGTCTTTTCTTATTACTAGAGAAGGTAGAAATAAAAGGCAGATTTTTTTTAGAGAAATACATTGGAAATCTTACAGGAGGAATTGAATCTTTTGCAATTTCATCCATATTTTTAGACTAAAAAAAATCTGCATAAATCATTCAAGGAAAATCCTCAAATTTTCTTTTTTTTTTTTTTTTTAATTGCCCAACCCTAAGTTAATATCATTTGTGTATCCACACAGAACATTTTTTCTGTAGTTTTGGTAGGCCCTCCTTCCTTACCCTTACAACGTGACATAGAATATTAATTTTGCTTTAGAAGTTACAGCAGCTAACACTGCTCTGGAAGTACATTGGTATATTCCCCTTGAATTAGTAGATTGAACGCTGAAGGAAGATGTATCTGGTAGAAGTACTGATACGGCATTTTTCTTCTCACAGCACTCTTGCTATAATTTGGCTGGAGGAGAAGAGTTTGCCAGAGAAGGGAGTTCTGATGACTATCTTGAAATCATGTAGATAAAATTGGGTATATTGTGAGTTCTCGCAAACTAAATGACCTCCCTGCATTTTCCACTTAATATCTTCTGTCAGCAACTCATCACTACTTCTCTTGCTCACCTGGACTTTTTTGGCATATGTCAGACTAGTGGAGTACAGCTGTGTTTTTCTGGATGTTGAATACTTGAAAGAGTACCTAATGAGACTGATCTTTGATACACTAAGTATATTAAATTTTTCATAAGAGACATTCAATAAATTAGATGTGGAAATAGAGAAGGAACGAGCAAAGAAATCTGTGCACAGATCAGATTTTTCACATGCACATGAATTACATGATTTTACTATATGCCTTTTTTTAAAATAAATATTAAAATAGCTAATACTATATTGTAAGTCTTCTCCAGTTGTTTCTGTGTCCCAGAAGATAGTAATAATTGGCCAACATCACTTTCTGATCTTCTTAACCCTTTTTTGCCTGACATATATCAGATGCCTTGGGAAATGATTGTTTCCATTCCTAGTGACTTTGGTATTCCTTGTATTCCAATATTGTTAAGGCTTTGAATTGTCTGCACCGCATGGATTTGACAAACTCCTCAGCTTTTGATTAAATCCAAACAGAATGCTACACTTCTCTGGACTGCATATAATGTCCTGGTGAAAAAAAAAAAAAAAAAAGTACCTCCTGAATAAAGAATAGACAAGGTTTTGTGCAACTAAAACCACTAATACATTCACAATTGGGTTCAGATGGAACAGAAAGTTCTCTACACAGCACTTGAAAAATATTTGAACTTAAAAGATGTAAAATTTCCAGATATAAATAAATAGATGTGACAAACAAAGTCTAATGGAAATACTAAATGGAGCTTGATTTTGTTTTTCATTGGAAAGTCTGTTGAAACTATTCACATAGAGAAAACTATTAGCAGCATTGTATTAATGTATATTCATTGATGGATGAATAGATCTAACAATTTGTGGTCTTTGAGTAGGCGGTAAAGCAGTAATTCAGCATCTTGAGCAAAATGCAGCAAAATGTCATTTGCATTAGAAAAAATGTTATTTTAATGAAATATTTATCTAGTCCTTTTTATGGTGCAGATCTTGGCCCAAAACACAGACTGCTTAATGATCAGAATAATTTAATGAATATATAGCACATCCTTGACACATCTTCTTTCTGCTGTCTATAAAGGGGCAACTAGGCTGTCCATTTCCATCTACATTGTGGGAAGTTAGATGAGAAAAATTTCACTTTTTGCATCTGAAATTCTTACAGGTGTAACCAAGACTGTTATGTAGCAAAGAAGGCAGGTGCAACGTACAGCTTAAACGCTGGCCACAGTACCCAAGGATTTTTCTATGGGTTAGTAAGCAGGCAAGTAAGCAGAGGGTGATTGCTCAAGCCAATACTACTGGAACATATTTAGCTCAGTCCCTACAGCCACAATAGCTGGGACAATTCAGAAGGAATATAGTCAGTGTCAGGAACTGAGTTTGCATTTTGTCTTCTGGCGACTGCCAGAGGAGCCCTTGTTTGGCAGAATAACAAAACAACACCAGTGATTTTGGTGTTTATATGAAGGGTTTATGGCCACAGCTACAGTTTTGTTCCATATTAGAACTAAGTTGAAAGATATTGATAATTAGTTTTAGCTGTCGTCCTATTAAGACCAATACGCTTTTCACTGTATTATTAAAGTTTGTCTCTGAATTCTGTGTCTTGGATCTGAGGGTACCACCAGCCCTGACTGTCCCTGCCCAGTGCCTGCAGCTCCCCTTGACCCTAACCAGGGCCTAGGACCCATGTCAGCCCCCCAGGACCACCAGCCCCTGCCCCAGCGATGCCACAGCAGCGCCAGTCTCCAGCTCCTCGCTTGACCTACCCTGCCTGGCCATGGGCCCCCCAAGCTGGGCTGTCCTGCAGGCCCATGTCCTGGCCTGGCCTCGGCCTGTCCCCAGGGATGTGCCCAATGCCCAGGGCTCGGGTTACCCCAGTGCCCCCCGGCTGCCCTGCTCCTGGCTGGGGGAGTGGGAAGGGCCCTGGCATGACCAACCCAGTGGATCCCCGGCTGCTCACAGCCCCAAGGAGCCACTGGCCCTCGCAGTGCCCTGATGGGATTTCAGTGTCTGGCCACCTGCAAATCAAATCACCATCATTTCTGCCAGCACTTCCAGAGTCCCAATATTCTGTGCTCTCATTTCTGTAATTCCTCACATCACATAAACACCCATGTTTTGCTCCCTACTCCCCTTAAATCTTTCTCAAACTAACTATACTGTACACTTGAAGCTTTTAAAAGTAAATGACAAGGAAATGAAAATAAATGTCTTTTTGTCAAATGAGATACACAAGGCCACATGTTAGTTTATCTCTCTTAAGGCAATGCATCTTATTGCTAAGCAGTCAGTAAAACATTATTTAAGAATTGCCCTAAGTAATTAAATTAGGCTACTCCAGTTTGCTTAAACACACATTAATCTTTCATAGTGACATCGAATTTGCAAACACCCTAGGGAAAAATTCTGCAGTAAATCATTTCTAAATGTAATAAACATTTAACCTGTAAAATAACAGATGAGGTAGAATACTTCAAAGCAATTCCAGTTTACTTTTTTTTTCCTTGATTAAAAAAAGTGAATCAGAGCTGCTTAATAATGTCATTGTATCATTCATGCACAAAGTCTACTGTGTTGTATTTGACTGATGGGAAAAGGGACAATTTGTATATGTTTTAAACATTAAAGTTTTTTAAAAGTTCACATTTTAAAAGCTCAAATTCTCCTCGTTATATTTGGTAAAATGCATAGTAGCTGCCTTGTTTTCCCACTCCAGTTTAAAACTGGAAGTGGGAGAAACTTAATTATGATTGGAATAATGGTTATTGGCAAAAGTATATAAATTATAAGCTATAATGCAAGAACTACTACTTTTTGGTGCTATAGCCTGAGACTAGACTTAGACACATGACCAGTGTTGGAAGGTAATTTAGCAACATCACCTCTAATGTTTGTATTCAGCCTGAGTTAACTTTGCATGCAGTTTCCTCTCAGTGTGAGGCAAGCGGTGGCATTAGAAAGTTACACAGCAAGTCTCTGACACTCCTGTTGAAACGTGGCACAGTGGGCTGTACAGCATGTGAGCTTTCTCCTCCAAGTAGCTCAGCCACAGCCCTTCTTAGAGGAATCAGTAGTAGCTGAGTGCTCTGTCAGGTGGTGCTTATTATCTCACTGAAACAGATGCTCTGTGAGCAAGAGCATCAAAGTGTACCAGGAACTGAAAACGCCTACACTGTGTTCTAGAAAGAGGCAAGTAGGAAATAAATGCTATGGGCGTGACCATACATTGAAATGAGGTTCAATTTGCATGCATTTGTTTTTCTGCGAACAACCCTATGGAAATCCGTTTTCGTATACAAGTGAGTAATATATGAATTAGTTCATTTTTGTTTCTGTAACTCAAACACATTGTTTGTTAATATATGTTTTGTATCACTTATTTGTGGAAGAGGTGGTGTGACAAAGTGAGCCAACGTATGACTATGTTTCCAAACTGAGTGGCAGATGTGTGCTACAACATCACCTGAGTTTTTCCTTGATCAGGGGATACTACAGATACTCTGTGACCAGCCCAGACCACACTGTATCATGCTTTTAACATATGCTAAGTTTTCTTCTTTACAAATACCAGGGTGCAGACAGGGCACAAATATAATCTGGAAATGAGAAGAGCTTTTGCATCCTGCAAGTCCCTGACTATGACTACCACAGCAAATGGTTTGGACAAGCAGAAGTAGATTTGTAGCTGATGGTCAGAAACTGATGTCCATGTTGTAGCTGTCCACTATGGAGTGCAAAGTCTGATGCTGTGGATCTGATATGCATGCTATACACATTTCAAACACTTTCTTCGTATATTTTTTCAAGCTTCAAACTAGTTCTAGACTGGTTCCATTAAGTAGCATTAAATGTGCTCCTCAAATACTTTCTGGCTTAAAGCTATCCACAGAGTGAGTGAAAGCCTAGTAAATGGGAATTATCAGAAACTCTGATTCAGAAGCAGTCATGATTTGAACTGTTGTGTTCATGTGGATACATTTGCAGTGAGCAAGTCAGTAATACACAACTGGAAATTAGATTAACATCCCATTAAGAAAATTTCCTTTAAAATTTGGCAATACAATTAGAATGAGACAATAGAACTCCTTATCAATTTTCAAGTGTATAAAAGTTCAGTATCTAGTTTACATTAATTGTTTAGACTTCCAATTATAGGTAACAGGAACAGAGATAAGTATGGTGAATAAAAAAGGTTGGATGTAACATCATTGCCTTAGAATGAGTGAAATTATCTTTTGGATGTAACAAACTTCTCTCATTGACATTAGAGAAGTCTAGAGCAATGACAAGATGCCTAATTTTTAGGCAGCTCAAAGAAGACGATGCAAGCCCCAATTCTAGTAACACCTTTTAAGAAACAGCATGAGCTTTAAGTTCTTGCTGGGTTTTGGTGATTTTATACTGAAGGTTATATGTATTAAAAAAAAAAAAAAAAAGTCTCTGGTTTGCAAATGGGGTTGGCAATTTCTGTTTTTCAGAAGAAATCATGCCCTTTTGAACCTTGAGGAAAATGGATGAAGCCAGCCAGTGGTTCAGTTGCTCAGCGGGTGTGCAAGAGATATTTAAATGTGTTACCATAGTTTCACAAATAACTGAGAACTAAACTAGGCTTATGGGTGAAGTGCTATTATTAAACGTTCACACACAGAAGTGTTTTGGGACTTCAGATGGGATGGAAGGTCAATGGTATCAGGTTTCATACAAAGTTAATAAAAAACAATAACTCTAAAAAAAAAAAGTATAAAGAAAGCCTTTGTTAAAGGAAACTTCCTAGTGCACAGTTTTCCACTTACAATAACATACAGAGGATTCTGATACAGTAGTTCATTTCCTATTGAGCAAAGTTTCTCATTTCAAAATGACTGTTAATCGGTCATAGAGGGAACACAATGCTTGTTCTCCATAGGACTCCTCAAACCAGGTTATTGCACCCGTGCTTAAGAATTCAGTGATTAATCTTTTCTTTTCTGCTTCCTTCTGACAAAAACTTAATCAAAACTGATGTCTCAGAATGTTTCAGCTTCAGTGAAAGAGCATTTTTTCCTATCTGACCAGCTTTATTTATCATGTTCATGTCAATGTTAAATTTGCTGATGAAAAATCCAATTTGAACTAGTGTGAAGTTTTCTGAAAAGGCTTGTCCAGAATTTGTAACTTAAAAAAAGCTTTGCTATCTGCAATCCTTCCCATTAGCAAGCAAAACCTGTTTCAGGGGTTGCGGACACTCCAACACTACTCATGGGACTATCCACTCATATGTCCAGTAGGAATCTATAGTGAGACATTCCGAATGGTACTGAAAAATTCAGAGCATGCAAAGAATTTGCAAGAAACAGAAGTAATTAGAAGGGAACAGGACTGCACCACAAGGGAAGACTAAGAAATACCCTATATCAAGAACCAGTTTTTGGATTGTTGTGGACGCACACCGGTATTTGCTGCATCAAAGGCAAGTTCAAACAAAACTGTTGGAGAGACCCTCCCAGCAAGTCACGAGGTTCGGAGTACACCGCCTTGCTCTCTAAACTCCTTCTCAGAGAGGAGCCTAGGTGCAGCTGAATCTACTTCTAGTCCCAGACTTGGTCAGCAGTTTATGTCTAAAGGATTATATACGTGCAATCAAACCAGGCAGATGACAAACTCAAAAAGGGAATTTATCTGTCTAACCAAAGTTGAAAATCAGGATAAAAAAGGATAAAAAGAGAAATGTGCTCTTAATCAAGACAACTTTACACTCCAATGAACATTGAACTACAAGTTTAGGATACCATGTGGAATTCATTACTACACAGCTCTGAGGATCTCCAAACTTTGGAATGATAATCCAAAATGCGCAATCTCTCACTTACAAGATGAGGCCTCCCAACCTCAAGGAGTTTCCTGAGGTGGCGTCCTAGCCTAAGGGGAGAGTCCCACTGCTTCGAGAAGGATCGACTCAATATGGCCTCCTGGCAGGGCTCCATCTGTAACCTAGGTCGAATCTGATCTGTGGTCATACATGGTCATTGATCTAGAAACTTCTCCTGACTGAGGCATTTCATTGGCTAAGGGCTCTGTCTGTTGACTGAGGGGCCCTGCCTTTCCTGTTCCCTGACTGAGGGGTCCATCAGTCAAGAAGTTTCTGGTGGTGTTGGGGGGGTTGTTGTACCTGCCACATGGATGTACATAGAATTTGCAGGAGGATGCTTATGAGGTTCTTTTTAGCAATGCTTTTACTTTACTGTATTTTAGGTGCTTTGCTAGACATAGGCCCTTTCACCTGACATAAAGAGTTCAGAGCAAGTATGACAATCCTACACTTGCCTTTTATATTAATTGCTAGACTCTTGATTGTGTTTAAGTCAATAATAAAGCTCCTAACTTTTCAGCA